>NC_052056.1:59754058-59919058 GCF_903992535.2 Arvicola amphibius
GGGGCAGGTGGGTCATGGGAGATGTCTAGCTCCAATCCTAAAGGCAGGCAGACATGCGACGTTAGATCTCCATGGAGGCCAGTGGGAAGGAAACCTTTCTCCAAGGGGGAATAGAACACAGCCTCCCCTGAGTGTGGTGCTGGAGAAACTCCACAGTGGACATGGGTGTTTTTCAGGGTTCGATGAGAACTTGGATGTACAGGGGGAGTTGATCCTTCAGGATGCCTTTCAAGTGTGGGACCCAAAGTCGCTGATCCGGAAGGGGCGGGAGCGGCACCTGTTCCTCTTTGAGATCTCCTTGGTGTTTAGCAAGGAGATCAAAGACTCTTCAGGACACACGAAATATGTTTACAAGAACAAGCTACTGGTAGGTGGGGCAGGTGGGGCAAGACAAGAGTCCCTGCTTCCATAGAACCCGTGGCAGGAAGGGATATGGACATATACAGCTCACCTCTTTCTACTCCAAAGCTCTCCTGGACCAAGGCTCATGCCTCCTACTCCCGCCCCCACATCCTCCACTGTGTACGTTAGAGTTCCCAGGTCTTTCTGTTTGCTTTGAGCACCTCCCTCCTTATCCCTCCCTGTACCTGCTAATCAGACAAATGCCTGCTGGTCCTCTCATCCTGGGTATAGGAACAAAATATCTAGTCTGTTAAAGCTTGATTGACAGAAGCCCCTCCCTCAGCCCTCTCCTCTTTGTTGCCTTCCCCTTCCTATCCCAGCCCTAAGTTTCCCCCACTGCCCTCCCCTTCCCCGCCTCTCACAGGCATTTCCTGTCTACAGACCTCAGAGCTGGGTGTGACCGAGCACGTAGAAGGCGACCCCTGCAAATTCGCCTTGTGGTCTGGGCGCACCCCATCCTCAGACAATAAAACAGTGCTCAAAGTAAGTACTGCCCTCTTCCAGCCCAAAACCGGAGTTGGGGTAGTGGGGGAGGGTAGAGGAAGCCACATAAGACCCCAGAAAGCAGGGTCTAGAGACCACTGAGCCACTGGGTCTCTCTTGGGAATGACAGCATCATGCAGGTACTGAGAGGCAAATCTACCATGCAGGTGGACCCAAAATGTCAGAGACAGATATTCTTCTCAAGTTCATAGAGGATGGAGAGTGACCCATTGGCCTCCCTAACAAGACCCAGTCATCTGGGTTCTGTCCATATGTCCCTTTCTAGTGGCACAAGCAACCAGCCTTTTAGCAAAGGCATCTTCAGTTCAGCTGCTCTGTTTGCTCAGCAGATCACCCTAAATGTCCTCCACATACAAGGTGCTCTGTTTAATGCCATAAAAAAGAGCCGTGTGTAATATATGGTCCCTATTCCCTGGAAATGTGTGTTCCAGAAGCTCCACTAAGTCCCAGCAGTCTAGAGGCCTAGGGGTCAGTTCAGCTCCCCAGGTTCAGCTTGGTGTGGAGTCACTGTTGGTGGTGGCACTAGCCTGACTAGGTAGGGATACTGCAAATAGAGCTCCCACTGGTCACTTGTTAGTCAAAGAAGTGTCCATTACCAAGGAACAGATGGTCCAGCTCAGGCAAAAGCTTCGCAAGTTGTCCATCCTTAATTTGCAGGATAGTTGCTACCTGCTATGAAGAATTATCTGAAAAAAGGATCCAGGAAGACAGTAGAATATTCTTGGCATGAAAGTGGTGCTCTGATAAGCACATTAGCAGCCTCGAACCCCAACACTGACTGTCAGCCTGTGCAGGCTGTATGGGTGGGACAGCTGTTAAACATCCTGGCATACACCCATTACCCTCTGGTATATAGGCACTGCTTTCAGATGCCACAATCTCAAGTGCCTCCAGAGCCTCCTAGAGTCCTCAATTCAAGTGGTAATCGGGGCCCATCCAGGGCCAATAGCAGATTGGTCAGTGCCTAAGGAATTGTAAAATATTTTTACAAGTCCCCCATAAGGTCTACATTGAGTCTTGAAGTTAGACGTCTCTGAGATTAAAGAGTCAAAGGATAAAGGGCAAAATAAACTCCTTCCCCCCCCCCCCCCCGAGGTTTGGCATCTTTGGAATAACAACACCTGTCAGAGGGGAGTTGAACGTGGTTTTTATGAGCAACAAGAGATGGGGTTCTCAATGCTTCTTCCTATGGCGCTCTAGGCTTCCAACATCGAAACCAAGCAGGAGTGGATCAAGAACATTCGAGAAGTGATTCAGGAAAGGATCATCCATCTTAAAGGAGCTTTGAAGGAGCCAATCCAGCTCCCCAAAACACCAGCCAAACTGAGGAACAATAGTAAGAGGTAACCAGCACCTCTCCCCAGGCTCTGCTGCCCCGTGTGCCCCAGGGAAGGGGAGCAGGGTGACCCTTTGTTTCTAGGGGCAACCGTGCTCTCCTCCATCTAGGAAGACCCACGAGCTCTGCCATGGTGAATTTTATCATCTTTAAGCTTCTCACCAGTTACTGCCCGTTAATGCAGCTGGGGTTCTCTGGACACTGTTTGCTACCAGAATGCAAGAGGAAGTATAGGTTGGGTTACCTCCCCCAAGGACCTTCCAAAAACCACATCTTGTTCATGGAGTGGTTACATAAGAGCTGTAGCCTCTGGAGAGAGTAAATGTTGCCAAAGAGGGGACAGTGGTGGCCCTCTGTGGAGGTGGGGAAGGCTCAGGAAGGACAGTTCCTTGAGTGGGAAGGCCTCCACGCTGGTGGCATGGTAGAGGTGTCTAGTGCAGCCCTGGGGTAGGCTGCGTGATCGAGGATATAGCCGCAGCTCCTGAGGAGGTTTTGTCCTTCGCCTTCAATGATCAGTGACTTCAGGCAGCAGAGGACCTATTTCTTGAATATGTCTGGACCCTTCTGAACCCTAACTTCTTCTGAGCCGTAGATGGCTTCTTAGGTGTCTCTTTCTCAAGTTACCATGTGGTATGATCACTTCCAGTGACTCTGCTAAGGGTGTTTAGAGAAAAGCATACAACAATTTCATATACGTCTTGAAGAAAAATATATACAACGTAGTGAGGTCCTGAGAGGTGTGGTCACCGGTGGTGGCATGTTTTCCACTCCTGCCCAGTTCACAAATGGCACAAATCAGAGGGCGTAGCTGACCTTGTGGTATCACCCAGGATAAGCAAGATAGTGAACCATTACAGAGTCGTGGCACTGGAATGCTCGCATTGAGAGACGTGGTGACCCAAAGAAGAGTGTGAATGAAACAGAGACACCCTCAAAGTCATGGCCAGCATCACATCGCTTCCCCGGTGCTGCAGGGACCAATTAGGACTCTATTGAAAAAGACCCATCTTCATTTTATGTGCTCATGTCTAGACTCGAGGCTTATTTTAGCACTAGAGATAGACCCTGCTTCAGGGAGGTCCAGCTTCAACAAGGAATACAGAGAGGAAACTATTATAACGAATGGATTTTCCAGGGCTGTGTGAGGAGGACACTTAGTTGAGGCTGAGGGTTACTCTGAAATCTGAGATAGAGTTGGAGGGTTTCTAGAACACATGAAGGGCATGTCTTAGAAATGTCCCCAACTTCTCTCTGTCCCCTACCTTTTCTCTTATCCTACAAAGAATGGAGAGAAATCTCACAGACTGCAGAGAAAACCAGGCAGCCTGTGCTTCCATTCGTTTGGCTTCCTAGATATAGCAGCAGAGTTTATGGAGGAGTATATTGGCTTGGGGGTTGCCACCCACACTCCTGCCTGGATCAGCCCTTTCAGCCCCCAGAACTGGCTTCATCTGGAATGGACCAGAAGGGTCCATAATTGGGCAAAACAGCAGGAAGCAGAAAGTACAGCCAGATCCCAACCACCTCCAAATGGGGGAGGGGGAGGGGCCCAGACCATCCAAAACAACAGATGACTTGGAGGGTCTTCATTTGGGGCTTTGAAATGCGTCACATAATTTCTTCTCACAGCAGATTTTGCCTTCCTACGAGTGTGTGGCTTATGTTATTAAAATAAGTTGGCATTTTCCAAGCCCACAAGTGGTAAGGAAGCAGTCGACTTAGAAATGTTCTATATGGGAGAAACTGCTTTTTCTCAGAAAGATGACCTATGCACACATATGCACTTGCATGGACACCCTCATGTACACATATGTCCATATACACTCACAGGTATGCCAGATCATAATTGTTCAGACTCCATGAGATGAAGTCATTGTATGTGGCACCGTGCCCATGGGGTGGGATTCTCCCGCATCCAGTTTCCCCTTGTCTTTCCAGGACTTTACCCCTCTGCATCATGGAGCATGGGTGATTTCTGTTAAAGTGTCCATGGGAATAGCTGTGGTTTCCTCTGCTATTCCTTTAACCTCAACCCACATTTCCCAAGTTTCCCTAACAGACTAGTCAGCAGTTCCCGGGCAACCGTTTCCTCCATGGCTTGACTCTGGGTTCGGCAAAGAGTCAGGACACAATCCTAAGGCAGAGCTCTGACAGAGCAATTCGCTGTCAAAACTGTAGTGCTAAGGCCCGGGTCAGGGGTCAAGTGTCATAATAGCGCCAAGGAGCACAGCTGCCTCAAATGCCACTGTGGACAAAGCTGTTTCCTCCTTGGAGAAAGAGCCTTTCTCTTCTGCGTTGATGAGAACACAGCACAAATCAGTATGAAATCAATAAGACTCACCAAAAAGAAGACAATAAATGCCCACTCCATGTGCAGGAGCTAAGCATCCCTCTGGACTTTGCCAAAGATAGTCTTCCCTTGAGGAGATAACCCAATCCATTTTCTTCATCAGAATAAATACAAATTTAAAAATGAAAAATCCATTTTAAGTTTCATGACACAAGCCTATAGTCTCAGCTCCTTGGGAGGCTGAGGCAGGAGGCTTGCTTAGACCCGGATACCCAAGGCTGGTGTGAACAAGCATAGCAAAACAGCATCTTAGAAAGAAGAAAAAAAGAGTACTTTATCCATTGTTTTTTTTTTTCCTTATACCAACAGCAGGCCAACCCCCATCTGAGTTATAACATGCAGAACCTTGACCTCTGTGGCTACTGAAAAGGAAGCTTGTTAGTTGGCTAGAAACCCAGGTTCTAAGTATGCTATATCTCCCTAGTGCCTATATCAGACTCAGTCCCAGTTTTTGTAGCTGTCGTTTTTAATGCCCCATCTACAGTATGGGCTGAAAAGGGACGTAGGGCCTGCGTCGTGCTGTGCTCAGTCCTGCAGCGGTCTTGTGCTTAAGCAGATGAGCTTTCATGGGAATCACATAGGCTGCACCCATTAACGGGATAATGCTAGACAATCCTGCCAGGGCTGTTCAGCTACCACTTTGCCGACCCAGCTGGGAAAGCCTTGTGTGCTCGAAACCCACAGTGGCTCCCCCCGCCCCCACCCCTGTTTCTTTTCTCTCTTCTTCCTGCAGGGATGGAGTAGAGGACGGTGACAGCCAGGGGGATGGGAGCAGCCAGCCCGACACCATATCCATCGCCTCCAGAACCTCTCAGAACACAGTGGACAGTGACAAGGTAAGACGACAGAGTCCCAGCCTGCCTTCCCTCCACCCAAACTTGTGGCTGGTTTAGCCGGCCCTGGAGAATGGTGCTCAAAATCCCTCCCACTCCGGAGCCAAACAGCAGGACCCAGCTGTATCATGCCAACCGAGGGGGACGTGCAAGGCTGGATCAGGAGAGCCATGTGTGTGAAAAGGGGAACAGTGAGAGAGGTGAGGTGTCTGATCCCTCTGAAACACCGCACTGGGCTGCCGAAGTGCTGCCTCAGGAGAAAGGCCCTCAGAGAGGCTGAGGTTGGAATAGTGTCCTAAGACACCAGTAGCTGTGGCGGGCTCCTATTTAAAACGGCTCGATGGGGGCATATTTCAAAATTACACTAGTGGTTTGGGAAATAGCCACATAGACACGACTCTGTCAGGGACTTTGACCCAAAAGGACTCTAGTGGGTAAATGACACTCATCCCTGGCCACGTACCTGGGGCTCCGTTCCTGAGAGATTAGGGACAGAGAGACCAGAAAGTGGCATATGAAGGATAATGTCGTCCTCTAAGGAATCCTGATCACTTCACTCCTACACTTTGGAGCAAGCAAGCCGCACTAGGAGCTCTGAGGGGAATGCAGGAAAGGGACCGTTCCCCATGGATTTGCTCCAGCTGCCTGCAGAAAGCAGTAGCTGAACTCTGCAGCAAAGACAGGAGGGGGCGCAGGGCCCAGGGCTCCTCACATGTGCTTCCCCACAGTCCAGAACATGAGGTAATTCACTGCTGCATATTTGCAACGTTTCTGATGAAGTTAGACTTTTCCAAACACTTCTTGGCCCGAGTTCCTCCTGACCTGGTCCTTCAGGCTGCTTTTCAGCCTCAAGCAATAGGCTACGTCCATACTTCAGTTAAGTTCTCTAAGTTAGGAGTACTTTTCTGCATTCATTAGTTGCTGTTGTTTTTTTTTTTTCTTTCTTGGAAAAAAAAGCCACCGAGATCTAAGTGTGGGGACTGTGCCCTTACCCTGCTGCGATAATGGCACCACGTCACCCTAACCACACTTTATTAGACTCAAGGACATTAGAGGTTAATTCCATCTGGCGGCTGCTGTCCTGTTTTAAAGCCATTTTCACTAGCAGAGTAAATGGAACATTTGAGGTTTTTCTACTTATGAAAACACAAAGGAAACTATTTCTGTGTTTTCCTGCTCCTCTGGTCTGTTGTCTAAGCATACAACTAGACTCTCCTGTGAATAAAAGCATTCTTTTTCTTAAGCAGTCCCTGGTTGGTAAGTCAAGTGTGCTATTGCCCATGTTCAGACATACACTTCCAGGTTCCAGTTGGGGGACTCACCCCTCGTAGCTGCTAACCCATCTCCCAGGACCCTGACACAGAGAGAAAGCCCTGGACTGGGGCCTCTTGTCTATTTCTTTTCTTGCTGGCCAGGTAAATGAGGCCAGGCTGCACGCTTGACAGCAGGCCTTTTAGTATGAACGAGGGACGCTAATACTTAAACTTCTCTCCAAGTAAAACTGAGGGTCCTCCAAGTGACTCACCGGAGAAGATTTTAGTGGTCAGTGTTAAAGCAGGAAACAGAACTCAGGCCCGACCAGTGCCACATTTTCCCCTCCCTCTAGAAGCTAGAGCATTGAACTCTCGGTGCTGAGTTCACCCAGCAGGGTATTCTTTCTATACACGCCACACACAGACCAGACACATACTCCTGTCCAAGCACCTGCCGTGTGCCCAGCCCCATGCTGGAGACTGTGAAGAGATGTGCACTGTCTGTTGAGTGTGACTCCCATCCGTGCAATTTCTTGTTTGCTGTTGTCTCTATGGCCTGGCCATTGGTCCCCGATGCGGACATGGGCTGTGTCTGTCTGTTCCACTGCTGTACTCCTGGCATGCAGCGTATGTCAAGGCTCAGGGTCTATTTGTGAAATTGATGAATATAGATATGTACTATTAGGTCTCAGGGAATTGAGGATTAAGAGGCCACTTAAAACGGTTTTCCAAAAGCATCCAAGTATACGAACATCCTATTTTTTAAGACATTAAAGAATCATAGCAGGTTTGAACAGAAAACTTAGTTAGCTGGACTACTTGCCCTGTTGGGACCATCAGCCCCAAGCCACCTTTTCTGGCCAGGCAGAAGGTGAGGAGGTGATCAGTTCTGCTCCATGTATGAAGCCTAGAAAACCCACTTGTTTTCAAACAAACATTGTAATAGCCTGTTGATGGTGATGCACTCCCAACCCAGCAGTGAGGACCCCTGTGACCTGCTTCTCCGTCCAGCAATTTCTCAACTCATAGGTGTCATCAACAGGGTCCTTCCACCTCTCCTAGGAGACCAGAAAAGCCTGCTTTCCAGCTAAGCAGATAAAAGACTCTGGCCTGATTGGAAGGGTAACTGATGGCGGCTGCAGGGAAAGGTCAGGTTCGGTGCACCTCACAGAAATCAGTCACTCCAGCAGTGGGCTTCCTTCAGCATGCCAGATCTTCCTCCTCAGATGCAAAGGAATGACTTGCATTGGCACTGTTGGTTGGCCAAAGGGCCCTGGGGAGCCCACTTAGGGCTGATGCGTGCCCCCAGTCACCCGCTGCGCTTGCACGCCCATAGTATGATGGAAAGCGTTTAAACACACTGGGTAAACCCCAGCCCCAGCGCCACTCTGTCTCCTTGCCCAGGTTATCATATTAGTTTCCCCATCTATTAAATGGGGTAACAATGCCATCAAACAGAGTCGCTGGGAAGAATAAGTGGCATATGTCTACCTGGTCAGCTGGCTGGCATTCGGTACAAGCTAACTTGCAGTATTGTGGTACGAATGTGATGCTTCAGCAGACTGGGAGGGATTTCATGAGTTCTTGAGCAGATTCCAATCTCTGGTTCCATCATTATCACCAGCTCTCAGCAACTTCTTATCTGTGTTGGTCCTAAGATGAGGTGGCTTCTTCAGTTGACCTGTCTGTAAAGAGAGAGGCATTTCCCCTCCCTTCTGCATGTTAGCCTCGGGACTCTTCAGGCATAGACGTGTGTTGCTAGCCTTGACTCATGGGTTGGTTTATTATTAGTGGATTATGATCTACTTCTGTCTGACACTGAATAATCAAAAGTTTACTCCTTTTGAACAATGGTAGGTTCTTGGGCTGTGGGTATTTAGAGACATGGGTCATATCATTTTTCTAGTCTTTGAAGGTTATATTAGAAGTCTTTGGTTTCTCCAGCTGTGATTATATTAATATGTTCCCAGATTATTCCATTTCCTGGGCTACCTCCCATTGGACTTCTTCGGTGTATCAATTCTATGTAAAACAGGGTATTTAGAAGGGTTGGCAGCTTGAATATGAGATCTGACCATGAATATATGCCCTAGCATTGCTGCATTCAGAATTTCCCCTAAGATGCTCATGGTGTCTATTCTAGTACCCAGTGTTACTCATATGATATCCATGCCTTTTTCATGGGCAGACTTAGTTAGGCAGGTGACTTAGAAATCTGAGTATAGAACAACTTTGTGTCCACTCGATTCTCTGGTCTAGACCCACCCCATGTTCCAGCATGTTCCGAATATAAAGAACTCCCTTCACTGTGTTAGCTACATCTCCCAGAAAAACCTTCTGTTCCTTCCTCCATGTTCTTGCTTTTTAGCATGAAAGGCCAGTATGCAGCATCCTTTCTCACCTCCCATGTGGAAGCCCCTATTCTAGCCCCTCTCTAAGGCCTTAAGAGATGGAAATTCTACCTCCTTTCCCTATGGCAGGGGAGCTGGGACTATTGGCTTAAGCTGTGAGTCTCCCCCTTAGTGAGAACCTAGTTCATTATTCATAATTCTGCATTAAACCCTTGCAAAGCTGAGCTGAGCACCTCAGTAGATAAATCCCACTAATCACTCTCCCAGACTGGCTTTTGTTTGATCCTCAAATGGATCTACATAATTAGGTTTTCCACAGGCCTACATTGCACAAAGGTGCTATTTCTTCAAGGCAAATGAAAGTGCTTACTTCATCCCACAGGGGGCCAACCCTGGTCTGTCTGGGGGTTTGCTACTGCTGCTCAGAGCAGGACATCCTCCCCTCGAGCCCCTCACCTTGAGACCTTGAGTTCCGGGGCTTGAGTTCTGTGCTACCACACAGCAGTTATCTGGATCCACAGAATTATGGGCAAGGAAGGCAGTGATGAGGCATCAGTGAGAAGACTCTTCTTTCACGCCATGGATGCCTGCCAGATGCGGATGGTAGAATGCCTACATCTGCACTACGATGAGCCTGGTGCATGCATTCAGGGCAGGCATGGTGGATGTAGCCAATAAAGTTTGATTGACTTAAACAATACAGATCCATCCTAGGGGAGATACCCTCTATGCAAAAAGCACTGTTAACCTCTGGACATGTCCACACTAGCTGAAGAGAGAGATGTTGAAATGAAATTGAACTGTGGGCACAGTTCTCTATAAAAAATAATAATAATAATAAGGAAACGGACCAAAACATCTTACAATTGGTGTGGGATTTGAATGCAGAACCTAAGTAATGAGCTGGTGTGAGCCAAGATATACGGTAGATCAGGGATACTGGTATGACACAGGGCATGGGGAGATACGGAGGTTTGAGGAGCTGGTGTTAACTCCCGGTGTTAACCACAGTTAAGGGTGTTAACTCTGAATTATCAGTTCAATGTGGTGGGTTATGACCAATTTTTATTTAATGATTGGAAAGAAAGAATAGCATCTCCATGTCCTGAGGAGAGCACCAGAGAAATAAACACCTCGTTTATTTTCATTAGATGTAAAACTTATTCTGTACAGAAAAGGAACAAATCACTTAGAGAAAAGGGGAATCTCTTCAATTAAATAGTTTATAAGTGGAAAAACAATAGATAGTCTTATAGAGTACAGACAGAGATAGAGCTTCTCAAAGAATACACCCTAAGTCCAGTCCCTCACATGTGGAGCCTTAACTGAGATTCTCATACATGTGATCTATTGAAGGCATACAAGGCAGATACACATGTAGTTCAGATGGTATTAAGCTCAGTCTGATCCCTCCTGAAACTTCAGGCAAGAATCGCCAACTGTGCACTACCTGAGGCAACTACCAGTTGTGTGCTGCCTGAGGTGAGGCCAACTGTATACTGTCTGAGGCTTTCACCAGCTGTGCACTGCCTGAGGCTTTCACCAGCTGTGCACTGCCTGAGGCTATCACCAGCTGTGCACTGCCTGGGGCTACCGCCAGCTGTGCACTGCCTGAAGCAAGGGCCTTGGTCTTTCATGTCAGATGGGAGCTTTGAGCAGCCAGTAGGCACAGAGCTGTGGCTGCACGGGCAGGCAAGGACATCTAGATAAGATTTCGTCGCATCTATGGCAGGGAGCATGTGATTGGTAGCAAGGGGATGGGTCCTAAGATCAGGCCTGGATTCCATACTGACTTGCTCATGATCTAGGACGGTCACATTATGTCACAACTCTATCAAAGAGAACAGTGGATGTCTTTCCCAGAGTTCTGAAGGACCAGATGAGATCATTTCTAAAATGTGTGTGGGATTCGGGGACCCCAGGGCCCAGGGAAGGTTTCCACTTCAGCTACCCAAGGCAGGAAAATAAACAACATGCTACCTGAAGTTTGAAGAGGCCACAGGCTACTGAGTTTTGTCTCCGAAGAGATAGCCAAATACCCACCAGTATGGAGACAGAGACTAAGCTCACGTGATGTGTTTTACTTGAGAAGTTCTTAAGAGCCAAAGAGGACCACCCAAGTTGAGTTTGAGACATGTGATCATGACAAATGTCTTGGTCAACTGTGTGCACCACCTGATGTCCACCAGACCGTGAGAACTTCTGAGGTCCCAGGCAAGCCTGGGAGAAATGGGATATAGCTCTTCTTTTACTGAGTCTTTGGAGTCAGTGGGCCTAAAGATTTCATAAACTATCCCCAGATAGAGAGGGGGATGCTGCTTCCTATTCCATCACAAAACACTTCAGGGAGATCCCTGGGAAGAGTATGCAGTTGTACCTCTACCTACCAGGGCCGGGGGTGGATGTATTGGAACTTGAACCATGAAAGCAATGTAGTCTTGATTCTCAGGTGCTCACACCCCAGGCCTCAGTGTGTTAGACTGTAATCACAGCATAAATCTCAATTAAAAGGATTCTGATTTTCCTCGTTATCTTAGTCATTCCTTGTAAGAAAATACCACTTCCACTTTACTTACGATTTCAAGCCCCAAATGTGGTTTAGGTTTTTTATTATTTATTTTGTGTTATTTAATGTCTCATCTTAAAGTCCGGGGCTAGACTTGAAACTCATTATTTTCTTCTAGCATAGTTTCCCTGTCGTTCTTCTCCACGGTGCTTGGGTAGCTGGAGGAGAGGAGATGGCAGAGGAGTCCAGGACCGTTAGGACACCCATCTATGGGTGCTTTGTCACCTCCTGAAAATGCAGTCCCCACTTCTCAGTGATGTTTGTCACAGCATCAACTTGGCAGGTGCATGGTTCAAGTCCCTGCAATGTCCACCAGATGACAGGAAATGTACTTTACTGCCTGGGGGCAAAGAGTAAAACCTTTCCTCCTGACATTATAGTAATTAATAAGTCTCAGTAACGTTCCATCATTTAATTTTTTCCCTCTCGAGAAACCAATCATCAGATCTGCCAATCATCTGAAAAAGCAAGCAAGTGTCATGAAAGGCAGGGGCTGGTGAGGACTTTGTTGAGCCCAGGCAGTTAACTGGAAGCTTTGGGGATCCTCTGGCAGGGTCAGAACCTTCGGCTGCACGAAGTATCTTTGTTCTAAGTGTGTTGGCATGGCATGGGTGTCCTCACTGAAGGACTGGGGAGGGTTTGGGAAAGTGATTTACCAATGGTTAGCGCTGTAAGGAAAGGCTGCAGGCATTATCCACAGCCTTGGCTTATTCAGGGTGAGCCTGAAATTTGGAATCAGAAATTTAGAAAAGAGAGCCTGGGGGTGGTGGCACAGGTCTTAAATCCTAGCACTCAGGAGGCAGAGGCAGGTGGATCTCTGAGTTTGAGGCCAGCTTGGTCTACAGAGCTAGTCCCAGGACAGCCATGGAAAAACCCCCTCTGGGAAAACTAGAAACAAAAAGAATTAGGAAAGGAAGGAAATTTAGAAACACCCCAGAAATCATCAAGCCTTCAATCACCAACCAACATCCTTCATCATTGAAAAGTAACTAAGTGACTTATTCAGAGTCACAAAGCCACTTGATGACAGTGTGACCTGATAGTCAAACCCAAGCCCGTCACCCCAGTTCAATCAGATTTAAAATAGTCCCGTTGCTGTGCCCTTCATAGTTCAGCTTGTTGATCTGCAGAAAAGAAGTACCACTGCTGCCCGCTTCTTGCGCTGCTGCTGCCCACCCCTCCCCCCATAGGCAGTGAACACACGGCAACCCTGAGCAAGTTGCAAGGTGGTTCTGTAGCCCATACCGGCTCTGGGCTGGCGTGTGAGTGGCAATGCCTATCACAGACTCTTCAATACCAAGGACTGATGACTCACGCCGTGGCCTTGGTGAGGGTGTGATTCTGTCTCCCAAGAAGATTCCTGTCCTGTTGGGTTCTGAGCACATGGCAATCAGTGCTGGGATGCAGCAAGGCTGATCCCTATCTTGGAGCTGCCTGGGAGGAGCGAGTTTCCAGAACCAACTCAGCCCTGCTGTAGTTGCGCCAAGTTTGCACCAAGGGAAATCCTATTTCATTGTTAACGTTTTGGTGGAAGGCGAAAGCAAATCTGAAAACAAGCCACAATGTTCAAGTGGATTAACTGGCGGCAGACCAGGGCAAACAAGACCCAAGTGAGTATGCCTCCAGTCCCACTTGTTCTGCTGAGGACAGGGAAATGAGGACAGGTGGACAGGTGGACCCAGCTTGGAGGACAGAAGTGAAGAGCGAAGTGACAGCATTCGGGGCAAGTACTGGAGGATTCCATAGAGTCCTGTCAGCAGTCTGTTTCCTCCTCAGGTGAGGAAAAGTATTGTGCATTTGGAAGGAAGGAAGGAAGGAAGGAAGGAAGGAAGGAAGGAAGGAAGGAAGGAAGGAAGGAAAGATTGACTTTGCTTGGTGGGTGGGTGGGTGGGTGGGTGGAGCAAACTGGGAAGCCTGCTCTCCAGAGCTCCTGGATGAATAGCAGTGACTTGGGGTGCCTATGTTGACCTCTTTCAACAAATGTGATCACCTTTGGAAACTTTGCACGGGGAATCAGTGCAGTGCAGGGTGGGCAGTGCAGACTGACGCTGGTCTGAAGGTGTGGCTTTGTGGAAGCTGATGTTCCTTCTGTCCGAGTGTGCTGTGATAAAGAAACACAGCCCACGGTACCTGTTGCTGTAACATAGCATTCTGGGGGAAAGCTTTTGGGCTGGCTTTCCCACCACTGCCCTGATTCTTGACCTTGAGCTCTGGTTGAAGTTGCCTGGGTTTCCCTCTCTGGCAGTTGAGCGCCATTTGGTTCATTACTGTTGGCTTCTGCAACCCATCATGACCACTGTGGTGGTGGTGGGTGTAGATTTCTGTGGATAGCATTGGAATGAGGTCATGTGATCATTGTTGCTGGAACTCAAAAGTACCCTGTTTGGTAGATTTTTCCAAGGAGCTACACTAAGGACATAATTTTTACCTTGGGACATCTCCTTGAGCGACAGGCAACAGGTGCCCCTTTGAGGGACTGCCACCTCTGCTCTGATGGGTCTCTTATGATGACTGCTCTAAGGTTAGGGTCTATATGGATCAGACCCTAGAGAGTGCCCACCCCTTCTCACTACTGCCCTGCTGTAGATGGGTGTGGCCCTGAGTGTGCTGGAGCCGCCATTTCCCTATCACAGGATGGTTATATTTCTGTCTCTTTGTAGTGACTTAATCATGAGCCTTATGAGCTTCAAGAAGGCCAAAGACAGTCTTCTTTTAGAGTGCTGCCTTTGGTCCTGTTTGAATTTATTTTTCTTGAGACAGGGTTTCTTTGTGTAGCTTTGGCTGTCCTAGAACTCACTCTGTAGATCTATCTACCTGCCTCTGCCTCCCATGTGCTGGGATTAAAGGCATACGCCACCACTACACAGCTTGTTTGGAACTGTTAACAGACAGAACTTCCAGAGGGTTATTCCCACAGACCCCATGAGGCCCTGCTGATCCAAGCCATGGACCGCTCTTGCCTCCATTGCTGTCTGCCCTTACCCTCTGAACTTTATGATCTACTGATAGAAAGGCAACAGCAAACGCAAGAAGTAGATGCAGCTTTCTCTAATCCCTGGCTCCTTCGAGGTTGCATTCTCTCTGCTGCAAGAGCAAGCTTTTAGAAGGTTCTTTGTTTTTCTGTAGCATACTTACAATGAGGAGCAGGTTGGCTTGGTGAACAGAAGATAAGAAAATTCTTCTCCTCAGGATTCGGGGGTATGCTATCTTTGTATCTGGTTGATTAATTCATCAACCATTTGTTAAGCTCCTACCCTGTACCTTGCACAGTTCCAGACACAGAGGCCAAGGCTATAAGTAGACATGTAAACATTGCTTGGAGAGTTTGCTGCTCTGAGTCCAGGTATGGTCAGCTTAAGTTAGGCATCGTGAAAAGGTCCAGTCCACAGGGGGGAAACTGGGAGTGTGCTGCACTCAGATGGTGGATTCTGAACCCCACAGTGTGGAGCCCACCATCTCAACTCTCTACTCCTAGGGAGAACAGTGAATCTTGGTCTCATTCATGAAGCTTCCTTGACACACACACCCCAAAAAAGTTTGCAGGACATGTTCTCTGACACTGAACTTTAAACCAGCTGGAAGTCCAAATCAGTAAACTTTCTGTCTAGAGGACAGGCTACTGGGAAAATTTCCCACATTTTAATACAGGACAAGGTCAGTGGGGAGGAGAACAGAAAACTTCGTCAAATCTGTTGCCACACTAAATTAATTTTTTTTTAATTCAGGGTCATTGAATTGAGTGTCCCTGATAACTGGAACCCTGGATTTTCTCTATACACGATAGTCTCTGCCCTTGCCTGCAGCCTTGAGTTCACACCCAGGTGTCCTGCAGGTGACCATAGGCAGCAGCCATGCAGGTGTGTGTGTGTGTGTGTGTGTGTGTGTGTGTGTGTGTGTGTGTGTGTGTGTTCCTCAAATGAGACAAATGTGCTGACTCTCACTTTTGCCAGTTTCTGTGGGGAGCATCAGAGACGTTGCTGAGATGAACGAGTCTGTTGAGCGACGATTCATTCACCCCAGGACAATGCTGCTTTGAAAGACAAATTTAGCCTGGGAGCCGGGAAGATTTTGACACTAAAAGTCAAATTCACCCTTGCCTTGAAGTTCATCTTCCTTTCTAGTCTCCTTTGTATCAATTTTGAGCCCAAAATATTAATTCTAATCCTGGATAACAAGTCAAAGAGCAGTGCTTCTGAAACATTGTATCCAAAAAAGTACTTTATTTTGATATAGAATCAGACTTTTTAAAAAACACATGGGAATTATGAAAAAGTTCCCCATATCATCTTTACCCAAACCATGTTGTAGTTTCTCTTGCTCAGCTAATCCAACCTGTTTTCTTTAATTAAGGGATATACTCTGGGACTTTTAAATAATTATTGAGACATGGGTGCACTTGCAGTATAAAATGTTTATATTCTTCTAGAGACCCTCCTTTAAAATATAAAACCTTAGTCATTTATTTGTTCTTTTTATTTATTATTTTTTAAAAAAACCTTTCAGGCTGTTAAGATGGCTCAGAGGACAAGGATGCTTGCTGCCTAACCTGAGGACCTAGACTCAGTATTTGGAACCCACTTGGTAGAGAGAGGAAATGGGCTCCCGCAAGTTGTCCTCTGACCTGCATATGTATACCATGTCATGTACATGCATAAATAGAGAAGAAGGATCAAAAACAAAACCCTTTCAGACAGAGGTAGCACATAGTAGGAACTGGTTTAGACTTTTCCATGTAATAAATCTGCAATATTGTTTCACGGCAGGGCGTGAAGTTGCTTCCTTTTTCGTGGTGGCACACGCCATTACTGTAGCACCACAGTGTATTTAATATTGTCTATTGATGGGAATGCAGGATGGTTCTAGTCTGTTGCCCCTGCTCACGAGGTTGTAATTAGTAACCTTGTGCTAATACCATTTTCACACTTGTGAAGATATTAACAAGTTACCTCCCTGGAGGGAATATACATTTTAAATTTCAATAGGAATGTAAATAACATCTGGCATCGATCCCTACTCCCCAGGTGTGCGTATGAGTGCTGGTTGCACTGCAGAGTTGCACCCTGTCATCAAGATCATATTCTCCAATCAGCCAGATCCTTTAAAGTAATCTCTATTCATTTTGCTCTTTTACAGTTTGTTTAGCTGCCAGTGTTGTGCCTGTTTATGTTTCTCTTATCTTTATTGAAACTTGTAACACTGCATCTGTGTACCGCAGGAGAGCTGTAACTCTGAATAGCTATTATTTATAAACTTATTTTTTAATAAGATGCATTCCTAATTCTAAGCATCTGATTTATAGTAAACTTTAAAATGCCTCCAAATGTGAAATGTGTGTACTAAAATACACAGCACAACCGAAGACATCCGTGGATAAGTTATAGTAAGCAGATGCAGCCATGCAGACAGTGAAGTAGAACACCACCCGTTTCCCAGAATTCCCCATGCACCCTCCTGGACACAGTCCTGAGTTTCTTGCCCTAGGGGTAACCATACCCCTCACATTTATAGGATTCTTATCTTATAGCCTCACCTCCTATATAAATGCCTCTTAGTAATATAGTTGCAATGGGACTAGTAATGTAGTTTTTCTGGCTAGCATCAGACCCTGGATTCTTTTCTATTTCAATTTTGTCACTTACCATTGTTTTATGGGATCCATCCATGCTGATGTGTAGAGCTGTTCGGTCATTTTCACTGTTACGCAGTATTCTGCCCTATGAATGTATGAAACTTTATCCATTCTTTGCACAGAAGGTTGTGAGATGTTTATTATGTATATCCTGGCATACACAGTTCAGCTTTTCCAGTGTGTGGAACTAGGAATGGAACTTCTAGGTGGTAGGTCGTGTATTTGTCTCTTGAGCCAATTACATTCCTCCCAGTGTGCGAAGGACTCTCAGTTGCTCTGCCTTCCCAGGCTGTGGTCTGCTGGGTTGTAGTAACCCCAGCTTCTGATGTTGTGTTTCTGTGATTCCTCAGAGGACTGCACATTTTTGCACATCTCCCTGGGCCTTGAATTTTCTCCTTCCCGAAGTCAACCCAAGCTTTTTATCTGTGTCTAGTAGATTGCTTGGAGATTTGTTTGTTTTTTCTTAATTCAATACTAGGAGTTTATATTCTAGTTATGAATCTATGTGATTATAAATGTATATATCTGTTCTCAGTCTGTGGCTTGTCTTCCTATTCTCTGTTTTGCATCTTGATAAGCATATAATTTGATTTTTAAGGCAATATACTGATAAGTTAGGGTGTCATGGGATATGACAAAAGGCATTTTTTATATTTAATATTTCAAAATAGCTTACCTTTTATGTATACACAGAATAATGTACTGATATGAAGAAAACACATACTACAGGTTTCTGTCAGCCCCTAAATTCTGAAAAATAAGAACTAGTAAATTATTTAAAATGCATTCATGTTATTCTTTACTACACATCTAGTGTATGATAATAGTGTGGAATTAAAGCAGTGAAACATGTTTAGCAGAAAGATGAGAGACACAATGAGTTTGGCACTTAGCTGCCCAACAAACAGACCCAAGATGTGGGAAGGAAGTCTGTGCATGACAAAGCCAAACATCTGTACCCACAACAAGCTCTTCAGTGTCGACTTTATGGGCAGCCTTTTGGGTTTTGTCTTCAGCTCCTTGACATATAGGAGGACTGAGTTACTTCTGTCTGTTGTTACAAAGACCAGACAATCAGCATCTAGGAGAATACAGAAAAGCCAGAACTGATAGAGAAATTCGCTCCAACACTGTTGTCTGCCGTCTGCTCCCTCACTGTTACGAGAAGGCTCTTGATAAACAAATGGAGAGTGAACCTATGAATCCAGGGTGGTGTGCTTGGCATTGTGGACAGAGTCCTAACATCAAAGCTTCTGATGTGAGGGGGTCCAAGATGGTTCCACATTCAGCTTTCCTAACTAGACCGTACTGTGGCAGCGGAGATGTTGGCAGTGGGCGGAAGGTCAGCTCACAAAGGAAAACAAGGTAACAGAGAGTAAGTTTGCTTGGTTGAAGTTTGTGGTTTATGCTCTAAGTTGAGGGAAATAAATGATAGGTCAGGTAGATCACAGAAGGTGCCGGACACCATCTATTTAGACTTTTCTGAGCATCATCCAAGAAACAGTGATCTCTTTGTATAGCGACTGCAGAATTGCCTTTCTCTTCGTGTGGACTTCAGTGGGCTCCACTGTTCACCCGGCACATGCATTGGCGCTGTCCTTCCCTCTCCCATCAGTGTTCAGTCCATCACCTCCTCTTCCCCACATTGTCAAATGCCCCCTTCCCCTGCCATGTAACACGTGTGACGTCATGCTCTGATTTCTCTGCTCCTGATTCTTCTTTCGATCTCTCCCACCTTCCTTCATCTTCCTATTGCTTCCCTTCCAACACCCATAATGAAAGATCTGAACCCATAGCCCTGCAGTGACTTCACCCTGCTGGGGCTTTGGTATTCATCATCTGCCACCTTTTTTCTGAGTACCTGCTATGTGCTGTGTACTGTTCCAAGATGGAGGTACAGTGGTCAGATAAACAAACACACTGACCCCATAAACACGGGACTCAGCTGAAGACCCAAAAAACCAATAGGCAAGGATGCAGTCCGAGGGGTCACCATGTACACGCACACTGCCAGAAGTGTGTGACTCGGTGTCTTGTCCTTCCTTAGTCTCAGCACCAGATGGTTATTTCCTTTTCTTCAACCCAGTTAACTGCTGTGGCTTCTATATTTGGGACAGAAGCAACGTCATTTTCCCAGGTCTCCAGGTGTGTGACTATCAGTACGTTTTTGGCCCAGTCTCTGATAACCAGTGTCATGCCAAGTCCTATGGGTGATTCCCTCTTACTTTCTTACAGCCACTGTAGGAGGTCTGTCCTTGAGCCTGGCTTCACATCGTTGTGTGATATAGAAAGTTTGTCCCTGGGTGTGTCAGCAACAGAAGCTTAGCTCTGAACCCTTACAGCATCCCCCAAGACCTTCTACTTCCCGACAGTCCCAACCCTTGCCTCCTGTCCTGCCCCACCCCCGCTCCCCTAGTCACCTGAAGACCTCTCCTCTCTGGTATATATGGACCTCTCCTCTCTGGTATATATGCAATAATCTTCACTCTTTTTTTAATTCATGTCTTCTGTCTACCAATCTGTATACTGCCTTGCTATCCCTTCAAGTTTCTTTCCTGTCCTGATAGACGAGTCTCTTGGGAAGACTCCTCCTAGGATGCATCCCCTTCACTATTAAACTGCTTCCTGGCATTTCTCCCTCAGCACTCCGTGAGACAGTAGCTACCCCTTCCTCTGTCCACTACTGATTCTCATGAATGGATTTTTATCTCACCCACTGAATCACTGGGTCCATGAAGATAGGGTTCATGGCTGATACCAAGTGTTATCTTCAGTACACACATGTGAAAATGGCATCTACGGGAAGTACTCAGAAAGAATGGCTTGCTTTGTATGTGTATCTTCTATTTGTCTGTATTTATGAATCAGTGTGCTTCCAAGTATATTTTCCATATGCTTCAGAGGCATTTGCTGAATGGTTTAGGACGGGGTGATGCTGATTTCCCCTGGTCATCAGGCCTATGACGTTACACAGCAGTGAGTGATGACTGTGGCTGGCCCACGTCAAAGGCTACCAGAGCTGAGGTCTGGGCTTGCTTTTCTCTCCCACCTGCTTTGAGACCTCTTTTCTCTTAATATGAAAGACTAATCTTGCTGCTAAACACAAAAGGGGACCATGTGCATGTACATATGTGTGTGTTTGTGCTTCTATGTCCATATACACATATATGTGTCTCTATATACATGTATACATATATGTATATATGAAGGAAATACACCAAAATATAAATTATGGTTATTTCTGGTAGGTGGCTTTTTATACTTCTCTACAATATGACATAGTACTTTTATTAACAACAACAAAATCCCTACCAGGCATTATTTTTTAAAGGCTAGAAAGAGCTGACAATCTTAGCTGATACTGGAGTCTGTCCTCCATATGCACCCAGGATTCCTGGTGGGAAGCAGAGTTCTTGGCCTCTCATTGGTGTCTCAAGGTTTGAAAAAGTGACCAGAGAGTAAATTTAGCTGATTTGCATATGGGCCAAAGTTAGGAGCAGAGGAACTAGCAACTTTGATTGGAAAGGTCCAGAGCCTTGGACTGTGCTGGGAAAGAGAAGGGAAAATCCAGAGGCAGGGGGTCAGGGTCCTGATGGCTTCTTCACCGGGCTCTGCTCTGTAGAGATGGGAGGGAAAGACAAGGGGCAACCTGGAACATAGAAGTACGTGTAGAGACTTCACACAAAGATAACCCCTGGAAAGAGAGGAAGCCCCATTCAAGTTTGTTTTTTTAGGCCCTGGTGATTGGGAAAGGAGGGTTTCCAGAGCAACTCCAGGTGGCACAGAAGGCTCCTTTCAGAGGCCACTTTCATGGACATCAGTTTCTGAGAGGAAGGAGGTCCTTGTCTCGAGGTCAAGGACCTTCCACACACGCCATCCCTTTCTCCTCGGCTACAGTCAGAGACAGAGGGAAAGGTTCCGATAAACTTGAAACCATAAAGTTACACGGAGCGAGCAGGTTCAAGGATATTGCCCAGACTGTGCAGTTTCAGATTCAGTCAGAGCATTCCCTGGTGAGAGGAAGAAATGGAAAAAGGAAAGGTAGGGAGATACTGTTGGTGGTGACAGGCTTCTTTCTGGAAGGGACACCTGGTCTGTGCTGACAAGGTACCTCACATACGGACCCACTACTTACGCTGCCCAAACAGTACCCAACACCTCCATCCCTTGCCCATCTCCTCCCCACAGGGTGTGGGGTGGAGAGCTCTGAGCTCAGGGTGCAGTAAATGGCCTTCGGTCCCAGGATTCCTTAGCAGAGGAGTAGCCTGCATGAAGGAGCTAAACAAGAAGCTACGCAAGTTAATCCTTGAGAAGAGTTTGATCTAAAAATGTTTTCTGGTACTAATGTTTTTCACACACACACACACACACACACACACACACACACACAGGGTGTCTCAGTTTTTAACTCTGACAACTACAGCAAAGAGAATTTCTAGTCTGGGTTCTGGTTTGAAGCTTGAGGTGGGGAAAATAATTTTTATAAGCCAGTTATGTATAGTATTTACAGAATTTCCGAGGTATGATGGAAGGGCACAGAGAGTACACACATAGTCCCTACTCAAAGCAAAAATCCCCTCCCCATCTAAAGCAGCAGATGCCATCCTTTCCCTGAGAAGTCACTGATATCACTGGACAGGCAGAGAAAAGCTCACAGGCTGCCTGCAAGAAAGGCAATCCAGAGACTGACCACTGGCCCCGCCTTTGTGCCTAAGCCCCTAACACGATGAGCCTCCTGGTCCTCAAGGTACGTATCATTCTCCTCATTTTGCAGATGACAGATTTTACAGGGACATTGCACACAGGGAGTAAATAACTCACTCATGGTCATACAACCAGAAAGTATAGAGCTGAAGTTTGAATCTTGGTTCTCTATACCCATGGCTTCCCGCAGGCAAAGCCCAGTGTAGAAAACAAACAAACAAACAAACAAAAACATTGGCTGATGCAGGCAAAATACACAACATTTGGCTCAAATAGTGTACTCGCATTTCCCTCTCCTGCTGAACAGAACAGAACACACATGAGTTCAAAAGTCAGGAATGTCCCATGTTCTGTTTACTGTGTGTGTCATTTGCTCACCTTCCCTAGGCCCAGTAGAGCATGACATGAGTGGGGACAAGAGGCTGATTATTACCTTAGCTACAAGTCTGGCAATTGGGCCGCATCCCTGCCTCAGAGGGTTCCTAATCCATCAGGATATGAAGCATTGCTAGCACACATCAGATAAGTTACAGAAGAGAACACCACTGGCAATTTGCGATTAAGATTCACCTAACAGTCTAACACCACAAAGTAGCTGTGGTGGTTCTTTGTGGAACATGAGTGCAGATAAAACTATCCCCTAAATAAATATGTTCTCCATCTGGGGCTGTTTTCTCTCTGTGGGTGTCTAGCCTTATCTCCCATGTGTACTGGGACTGCAGAACATCTCACTAGGCCTCAGGGGCCTTTATTCTGAGAGACAAGGATTAGAACGTGGCTTACAGTATGTGAAGTGCAAGATTCATATGGAGGCAACTATACCCGGCTAGAGGGAGACAAGGAAATCTCAGTATAACCCTTCCCCAAAGTGCTGAGCAAGTTTAGTTGGTAAAAGTCACAGTCCTATAAAGAGTCTTCCTGATTCTTACCCTTTATTGAAAATGCCAAAGATGAACCTTTCTGAACACATACTGGAAGACACCAAGTACGGCTAAAGTGCTGCCAACTCGGTGTCCCGAAAATGAGCAGCTGCAACATAGAAGAGACCTTAATACTAGGGATTCAAAGGACTCTTGCAGTCACCAGGGGAGTTTTTCTAGACCCTGGCCTTGTGCTTGTGCAAGTACAAGAAAGTACACAGAAAGCCACAGGTGTGGGGTAGCTGGATGGGAGCTGATTATGAATCCTAAGCTGATAGTTATTTTTGCAGTAGGAAAGGTCAATAGCATTTTTTTCCCTCCACCTCAAATGTTTGTTTTTTTTTTCCTACCAGACCTTCCATTTTCTAAAAGTCAGCTCAACAGGATCATGAATAGCTGTCATTTTAAACATTAAAAGCTAAGCAGCTGGGCGTTGTAGTCCACACTTGGGATCCCACCACTTGGGACACTGAGGCAAGATTGTGAGTTTGGAGTCAGCCTGGGCTACATGGTGAGATGTTTCCTTACGACAGCAGAGAAGTAACAGCCGTGTGTTTGTGTTGCCACTCTGTTGGGAATACCCAGCCATGTCCTCCGGGCAGGTGTGTTATTTCCCGGGATTCCAAGAAAACCATGTCCTTAGTCTGTCTACATGGGCTTTATTTATTACATCAAACCATCTTCAAATAGATTTGCAGACATCCAGAGTCAAATCACAACATGAGGTTGGAAAGGGTATAAGGAATTTTCTAGAAAACTTAATGAATATGTACAATAAAATTAACTCAAGCCACTTTCAGTTAGGTGCCAGACTATAAGAGAGACTTGTATGTAAAGGACACTTTAGATGCAACGTCATACAAATGTAGTCATTTAATAGGTAGGGGCAGTGGTTAAGGGCAGCTTTGAAGTCAGACCAACCTCGATTCAGAGCTCACCTCATCTGCCGTCCACTCACCAGTTGTATGATCCTGGGCAGGACCTCTCTAGGCCTCTGCCTGCAAAATGAGGGCAATGATACTGACCCCCATGAGGCTGTGGCACGGATCTGTGTTGCATTGCATGTAAATACTCAGCACTGTGGCACATGGAAGATTCAACATTTTATAAACCATTAGTGACAGTAAATACAGAGCAGCAGGATGCAAACTTCAATATGTATAAAACTATCCAGCTCTACCATTGAGATAAACCCTACAGACCTTATAACACATAACATCAAGAAGCCAAGGAACGGTAGCAAACATGGCGTGAGACTACCGAGTGAGACCACTGGTACATGCCCCCTCCCTCATTCATATTAGGGTGACATTAGACTCAGGGAAATGTGCTTTCAAATTCTTGAGCCTCTTTAACCATAACGCAGTGACTGAATGGGGCCATGTGGGCCTTGACCGTGAGTGACGTCACATGTGCATTTAGACAGCTCCTGTCATCCTTGCAAACCTTTGCTCCCGCCACCATCTGGAATGTGTCCCACCTCCTCTGAGCTCAGGGCAGCTAGAATAAATCCATTCAGCCTGCTGCTTGCGTCTCTTCTCCTTAGCCGAAATTCTGACTGGGAGAGTTTCAAACTGGATTTCTCATTTCTGTAGGGTGGGTGTGAGGGAGCCTTTGACTCCATGGTGTGAGCCCCAGACAAACCAGTCTCTGATCCTGCCCTTACTCACTAGCCCACTTAGTAACTCATTCCCTCAGACAGCCTTGCAGCATGCCCAAACTAGCCCCATAGTAGGAAAACTACAGGTCGCTGCATGTCGTGGAATCTGGCCATACACACAAATCACAAATCTCAAGCCCATCACTGCCCAGCATCTACAGGAATGAGTAAGCTTTTCTATATTTCTCTTTCTCGATTAAATGTTACAGCTAGGTTTGGTAAGATGTGAGACCCTGAGAGTTTAAGAAGAGGTAACAAGGGTATCGAATGAATACAAAGGATCACAGCCCATAGGACCTCTTATTTCCTGCACCCCTGTTGATGCCGTTCCTGCCACTCCTGTTATGTATGTGTCCCTGACACTGCAGGACTGGTCTATGGGGGGTCTCACGAGTTGAAAGGAGAGGGATTTGAATTCTGGCAGCAAATGGCCAGTCAGTGATCCTCCTCTGGATCCTGAACCTGCTCGGATTCTTCTGAACCTTCAAACCCAGGGATATCTCACCCAGCTCCGCTCTCCTCTCTTCTGAAAGAACGGTTATGGCCTGCAGGTTGCACTCTGTGTACTGGGTGACTAGGAGTAGGCTGCACTGATGGTTTAACGCTGGTTTCTCTAAAGGGCGCTGGGATCTCATGCAGATTTCTGCAAAGTTGTATGCAAATCACAGAGCCCAGCCCTTTTCTTAACAGGATGGCAACCTTGTTCCTCGGTGGCACCTGGGACCTGGAGATCCTTTCTCCACTTACGTTTAGCGCGCAGCCTGGGACTTGTCCCTGCAGCTCACCGGGTTAGCCGTGGCGCCGTTGGGATCTCCCACCAGGACTCCAGTCACCCAACTCTCTTGAGACTGCTCTGACAGGGCTGGTATGGGGTGCAGCCTTTGCTCAGAGGGCAACAGGTTCCAAGCAAAATCTGCCCGCCTGGGCCATGGGCTCACCCCGGGCCTCCCTGCTTCTCTCCTGGGTGCAATTTTGAGGTTGCTGAGCTTCGATCCAAAGTCCAAAATGGTGGGACACCAGGGACTTCAAGAGGCCCCAGGGCCCCATGTACTACCCCCAGCTCCCAACCTGAACACCAGGGATTCCCCCCCACATCAGACCCTCATTGCCCAAGAAGTCTGTAACTTCTACTGACAGGGTAGCTAAAGGGGTTCATTTGGCTGTGAGTTTCTCTTCAGGTTGACATTTCCGTGAACAGTGCCCCACCTTTAATCTGGAAAAGGCCGTCCTCTGACTGTAGCTCGCCCCCTCACATCATGAGAATGAGGTGGGGGGCTTGAGATACAGATGGTGAGGGTCAAGTCCAGCCTTTCCCAACACCACTCCCCTCCACACATTCTGTCCGATGCAGCTTCCTCTCCACTCTTCTCTGAGGTCTCTGGGGTTAGACCACCCTTCTAGTCCCATTTGCTTCAAGTGATCCTGTTGGGTGGGGTGGGAAGCAGGAAAAGGTCTAAAGGAAACCCACTGACCACTTGATAATTGTTGACACTAGATGGTAGGTACGTGGTATTCATTATACAATTCTCACTTTTGTATATGTTTGCAATTTTTCATAATAAATTTTTTAACATTCTCCAGTTTCCATAACATTCTAGAAAGAACCCTAACTCCTCACAAAATTTCATGGACACCCCCCCACACCAAGGCAAGAGGCAGGGATGATTCCATTTCATATAAATATATATAAATATGTATATATATAAAACACTCATTTTCTAACCTTTTTTTAAGGCCCACTGCTTTATTTTCAATAGACTACACCTTATTTCTAAGAGGTCCCAAAGTTGGGCTCACTTCCCAGGCTGGGTGATGGGGGCGGGCAGGGGAGAGGGTCCTTAAAAGTTTACACTTCCATGTGTCTCACACTCTTACTGTGAGAACGTGACTTGTTCAGTGTTCTGAACCTTGCGAAGGGTACGTGCTCACAATGCAAAGTGTCATTCTCTGGAATTGCACCTGGCTCAGGAAAGGACTGTACTTTGTACTTGAACTCAAATCCAATGGAGAACCTTAACATGGGCATTTGCATGATGGGAACTGCTGCTGTCTTTTTCCATATGTCTCTTTCTTGGATGTGTTCTAATAAAATGATTCTAAAGCTGTTGATATATAGTGGTTTATAAAGAATTTCTGTGGAGCTCCGAGGCCCTTAGATTCTCTGCCTTCCCACTTTCTGGAAAGACCTGTCAAACTGAGGGCAGATGCCTAGAGCGTGTCTGTCCCTGTGGCGTGATAGTGGCACCGCTACAATTGCAGTCATTAATAAGGACCATATCAACCACGGCTATTTAAATTCTCTAGTTTCCTAGCAACAGAACTTGTTTTCCAGAGCAAAGATGAATGACCATCTGTAGATTGGAGCAGTGGGGGAAAGGCAGAAAGGGCGGGGCCCAGTCAGCAGTAGAATTCACTCTACCAGGGAGGGAGGGACTGGGGAGAGAGCAGAGTGTAAGGAAAGAGAGGCAAAGGTTGCCCAAAACAGGCGGGCCAAGTTTAGACTAGCTCCATGCGGTGGTAGGTCTCAGCACCTTCAGGGGGTGATCAACTCTTAGTTTTTATTTTCAAATTTTGATAGTAAGCCATAGCACATTGCAAGACTCATTGGGGAAACATAGACTCCCAGAAGTAAGAAATGCTCCCTTCAGCCAAAAGTGGTGAGGGTGTTCCCCTAAACTAGCAACAACCTTAGAGTCTAGTCCATGGTAAGCTGGGTGTCCTTGGGAACCTCATTGGCTTACAAGTGTGTACAGGGGCTGCAGAGGCAGTGTCAGACAAGGAGGCTGCCATTCCTTGAGTGGTTTTCTTCCTGCCAGACACCAAGAAGCTGTTGAATTTATTCCTGTGATTTTCATAGTCAGAGAGGCCAGCAGTGTTGTGTCTCTTTCCCTAATGGCGAGGCTGAAGCTGTGAGGAATGCTTTAACTCTAAAAATTTAACTAGAACTAACAGATTTGTGATTCTGTGGTTTGTCGTTGCGATATCCGCGCTTTTCCAAGCCACAGGGTTGATAGCCAGGTGTCTGGCCTGAGATGTGCATGGCGTAGCCACCTCCACTGTCTCCATGAGTGGCCAGTGCAGACCAGGAGTCTGTTCTTCCCTGTGACTGGGTAGCGCTGTAGGCCAGGGTCTCTACAACACACATCTACATGCCTGTGGCATGGTCACTTGTAGCTCACAGGTGGATAAAGTAGCAGTTATCAGTTCGTTCTCTACACACCACATAGTTAAGAAATGCCTCCAACTGCTTGCTGGGCATTAAAAAGTAGGCGAGCAAATAGATCCTGTCCTCATGGGACTTACGAGTTCAGGACAACACACGAATGGATTTATAACAACTTGAAGAAGATGTGAGATCAGTAAGATGAAGCCAAGACCCAACAGTGCTGCTTGCCCAAGGACATATGACAGCTTAGGGGAAAATAAAAGCCAGAGTTCCGAACCCCTGAGTTTTCTTTCTTATTATCTTTTCCCTACGGTGTCTCACAATTCCTTTGCACATCTGTAGACCTCTCTCTAGCCCCAACCAGCTATATGAACATGTCAGTCACTCAAGATACCACCCCAAAACTAGCGAAAACCCAAAGGGCACATTTGGAAATGATGAACTAAGTTCCTGAGGCTGGCACTTATCTCAGCGCCCAGAACAGGAACTGAAAGGCAAAGCTCCACGCTGTCGTGACACTGCCGGATAAGGGGGTGCACAGTGTTTTAGACTGATCCCAGTGTTCTTCCAACTTCCAAAGCAAGCAGTCACTCATTCAGTAAATGCTTACTGAGTGCGTACTAGCTGCTAGGCACGGTTCTCAGTGCTAAGAACGTGAGTGGTGGAGATGGGACACATTCAGGGTGGTACGGCAAATACGGGATATGAAAGAATAAAACACATTGCCCTCGGAATATGTATATATTCTCATTGGAAAAAACAGACAAAAACACAAAGAATTAATATAAGAAAGCAATAACTGTTACAAAGATAATAAATCAAGGCAGGAAAGCAGAACATGACAGAGGGTAGAGATGCATGTTGTAGAGTAGTTTTCAACCACTGAGAAACTGATGTACACAGGTCAGTACATGGACACAGTACATGCGTGTAAATGTGTCTGCTCCTTTTAAGTGTAACAGAAAAGTACCTTTAACACAACTTAACATGTCACTTTGTGCCCAGCTCTAAATAGCTAAATAGTATGATTGGAAAAGACCCCAAACCATCTTCTCTGGCACATCCAAATGTTCAAATCCTGATTTTCCCTTTCCTCCTTTGGGCTAAAGCAGTGGTTCTCAAACATTCATACATATATCATATATATGAGAGTTACCTCAAGGGCTTGTTGAAACCTAGATCCTGGTCCCCACTCTCAAAATTACGTGATTCAGTTCATCTGGAGTAGACACGTGAAGTTACATTTCTACCAAAGTCCAGGTAATACAGATGCTGTTGGTTCAGGGATCACACTCTGAGATCTACCAAGTGTTATAGTTAGGTAAACTGTCTATTAAAATAAATCAATTCCATTTAAAAAAGGATATACCTGTTCCTTGGGTTGCCTAGACATTATCAGAGTAGCTGCCCTTGAAAAATAAAATTCTTTAGAAGTGGAACTTTTTTTTTAATGGAATATGCATCAGAACCAAAGCCCAAGATCCCAAGTCTTCAGGAGGTAAAACAAGGAACACATCCCGACAGGAGGTAGCGGTGGCGTTTTGTCATTTTCCTGCCGACACTTAGTATTTTATAGTTACAGTATGTCTGCAAGCCTTTCTGACCTCTTTCTTCCGCCTCACCAACTGACCTAGAACACTTTACAGATGATGGAATTGATCCACGAAGAGGTATCTAGCCCCCTCGTGGTAGAAAACCATCAGCTGCCTTGCGGTCCCAGAGTTCCTCCTTCCCTGACTGTCTTCATCTCATCAGCTAAAGCATTGTCTTGGGATCCTCATCCTAGAAAGTTGTTGTCCGGGACGTAAACTTGTTCTTTGCTTTTGATTTCTTGAAAACTTTCACTCAGTGTAAGAAGAGTGATTAAGTGTGGGAAGGACTGAGCCTTGTGTGAGCGCTCTGTACCATAAATTCTTCTCCCGCCAGGTATTATACAGAGGAAATGCTAACTCATTTTTATTAATAGCCTGAGCTGGAACTAATCATTACAGAAACAAACAAACCTGCTGGGGGAAAGCACACCTACCACGTTCCGAAGAAAAATAGAAATGACGTTTCAGTTCCCTGTGCCACTGCTTCCATTCCATTAATAGATATAATCGAACATTTTCTATATCACTAATGTGTACAACAGAACGAGTGCATTTTCAATTGGGCGGCTCTTATATCACATCAATGCTCAAATCTGGCCCTACAAACGAGGAAGTGAAGACTAAAAAATCTCCTTTCCTAGTACTTGCTGTTTTAGTTATATCCTCAAACGCCCCAGTACCAGTTCCTCAAGACGGAAGGATGGATTGAACCTCCTGGGTGGTGGCCCTGTCTGTGGATTTTAGAATTTTAATTTTCCCTCCTTTGTTTCCCAAACACTGATATTATGACAACTTCTTCCTATCCATATTGCTACTGGGACCCTCATTTATGCAATAAAGATTTAGTAAGCCTCAGACCCTGCAAAGGCTACTGAACAAGCTACAGAACTGAATTAAAGATAATCCTTTTCTCAGAGAACATAACACATAATAGAACCCTTCGAATAATCAACATTTGGTGGTAGTCATACGTTCATACCCAGGCCTTAGTCAATGGGAGCTCCTCTCCATTTTCATTCAGTATATGTCCTTAGAAATCAAACTGTTAAGTTATTTCAGCGTCAACATAAAAGAGGCACCACTAGGAAATATACCATACCTGAAGAAAATGGCAGGTCAGGAAAAAACGCTAGCCTGGAGCTCTGGGAATATACAAAGATAGCTGCATGTTGGCAGCCCAAAAGCATCATATATAGAGAGCAGTCTGGGATCTAGCATCTGTGGCATATACTCCACATGTGAACTGTAGAGGTGGAATATATATGGGTCATACATAATGCTTGGAGGATCAGGAAAAAATCATTGATAAAAGCTCCAGTGTGAGTGTGTTTGGTGAGCTTGACTCAAAAGCATACTAAGAAAGTAACTATTTCCCAAAAGAGTTGAAGACTCCTGCCAATCAGTGGCACAGGGAATGAGCAGATGATGCATTGGGTTGTGGAAGCGCGTGGGATGCGTAGGATTCATCCAGCTCTGTTATTTCAGATTCCTTGAAAGGAGATTCAGACCATGATCCTACAGGTGGTTGTGTGGTTGAAGGGCTCATGCGCACATACACACCATGTAGTCACAAATATATAGAGATGAGACGGGCGCTGTAGATCAATAATAGGTTTTTATGAGGATGTAAATTCATCAGATAAATTCCAAATTTACAGCCTGGAAAGAAAGACAGGTTAAGAAAACAATAAGTATAATCAGAAATGAAAGGTGAAGTTTTAATTCTGGTGACCCATGTACACACCTGCCTTCCATCTCTACTGGGCCAGAGAAGTGGCAGTAGCCTGATGTCCAGGCTCTGTTGTCACTCTTTTTGAGTCTGGATCTACTAAGTGGAATTCCATGTCAAGATTTTAGAGTAATCCTATCATATCTGTCCTTTGAAGTCTATTTCTTCCCCGCAAACCTATCCACATCCTAAAGGGAGCTTTCAGCCTGGGTGCTTCATCCATGCTCGCCAGTGTCCATCAAGTGGACCCTTGACATGGTATTATAGCTGTGCCTACCATAGTGGACATGGTCATGGGTAGTGGTAGCTACAGAGAGATTCTGAAGTCTTAGAAATAGTAATGTTGGAGAGAAGTTTTTATGTATCTGTCTTTGAGTTTCCAGGGTGGCAAAATAAAGAGTGTTGTTCTATTTGTAAGGATATCCAGGTCTTCTGTTGCCTGTCAGTGGTGACCATTCAAAGGTCCCATACCCATGTACAATGTCAAGTTTGTAGGTATGGCTATAGTGACGGTTGCTAAGTGGTGATTAGGGCTTGCATTCAAGTGAAGAAATGTCCCAAGGTGTATAGGGATTAAAGTGTAGTTGGCAGAAAAATAATGCATATATTATTAGCGTGACACTCTGAGAGTACTCTATCACTATGGCATTGTGTGTGTTGTTTTGGGCTCTCACAGATTCATAAGGACTTACGTAGACAACTTGGTCTCAAGGGGAGCAAGGTGATAAGGCTGGTTTCTATCTCTGAGTTTGTCCAAGACCAGCTGGAAGGTTGGAATGAAAGTAGGGGACTCTATGCTGCTCACACTTCCTGGGGTTTTGTTTGGAATTGAAGAGTCTTACATGTTGCTTCATATTTTAGCATTTCTGAAACCACCTAGTGAAACGCTTGTTGAAAAGCTATAGATTACAGTCCTCAAATCAAGGCCATCACAGGTCACCTAGGTGTTGTCTACCTACCCTGAAGTGACACACAGACAAGCTTAGTAATGGAACATGTCATCAAAGAGGGAGCCTTTGCAGTGTCTGATTGGTTGGTTGGTGTGGCAGAATAAAAATGGTGATATTATGGCATGACAGCACAGAAAAAGGCTTCAGTGTAGGGCCAGACATGAGTACAGACTTCCGGGAGAGGACATGTTGCTGTCAACCCAGTATTTCTGGCTTCCAAGGAGCTGAGTGACTCAGAAACTCAAGTGAGATAGTAAAAAAGGCCAGTGACTAAAAATTAAATTAAATTAAATTAAATAGGCCAGTGAGTCTACTGCTCCTGCTAACTTAGTTCTGTGACCATCATCACAGCCTCTTTCCTGTCTTACCAAGACCTCAAAAATACCTGAGTAGCTGACTTCTTCTGGATTACATGTTTTATTAAAGAATGTTCTGGGTGCAGAGGGTGGAGATGGGATACTGGCATTGGACACAGTCTCTTTGGTAAACATTGACATGGAAGAGTGTCTAGGATTTTTCTCAGAATGATATGTGAGACAGATTCTGGGCAGTCTATCAAGAGACTGTGGTAATGGCCAATACAGCCTCCAGAAGTCAGTGAGATGGTCATCATCCATAAAATAAGAGAATGGCTAATAATTAGTAGCTCTCACACAGAACTGGGTATCTCTATCATGTTCACTCACTCATCCAGCAAATATTTCTCAAGTACCTACTATGTACCATGTACTCTTTTAGACAGCAACAGCAAGTCTGTCCTCCCCCAGGAGAGTAGATAAGAACCCCTGCCGTGGGTCTTATATTCTAGTGGAAATACAGATAGGTGAAATACATAGGATGCCACCTGATAGCATATACTGTGGAGTAAGAAGTAGTCTAGAGGGGAGTGAAAGGGTGACCCGAGCGATGGTGACCAACAGTTGGGGATACATAGATAACACAATTCATCAAATGGTTTCCAGGTGGCTAGTGGCAATGAGGCTGTATTTCAGGGGAGGGTAGGATAAGAACTTTCTAGAAACATATATACGGTTTTAGAAAACTCTGTTCATTACTGATACCCAGAAGAAAGAAGACTTAGAGAGGAGCAATCTTATTCAGGAGGAGAGTGAGCGGGGCTCAGTAGTGAGCATTTGACTAGTTAGTATACATGAGTCCCTGGGGTCCATCCTTAGCACAACAAGCAGGCATTCACAGGCAGGCACACGGTACTCAGTCTTCATGTCCCTGCTGGAGCCAAGATAGTATCCTAGAGGCCATGTGAGAATCTCATACTACTCTCCTAGCAGCAGCACCCAAGGGGAGCCCTTCCCATGTGACCCTGGCCCTAGGTCACGGGAATCTGATGCACTTGAACAAGAACCTTACCTGTAGAAGGCTACATCCCTCTGGTTCACATGGCTGATGAGACTGTTGAAATACTATTTCATCAAGATTTGGTCTAAGTCATGTGATTCTGGGAACTCAAAACTCATACAACACACTGTTCATATACCTGATGTTCCAGAAGGGCCTTGCAAACTCTGAGAGACATGGTAAAATATGGGTTTTGTCCTTAGTGAGTTTAAAGTGTTAGTTTCCTTTGGTTGTGTCCTTCACTCCCAGCAGGCTATGGGGTCCCATCTGGCTAGATTACATGCTTGCTTGGTAACAGCAGGAAGTGGCTGTCATCTGGGCCTGTCACCAAGACAAAGTTTGTGTTGCTTGATTACAAACAACACAGAACTTCAGGAGACCTGAGGAAGAGGTGTAGGGATTTGAGACAGGGTCTTAGGTCTTAGGATCCTAATGGAATCCTGTTCTTTGTACCCAACCAAACAGTAGATAGCGTAGCATAGGACGGAGTTCTTAATTGCCGGAAGGTGGCTCCCTCATCATTGGAGTATGACCATTCATTCCCCGTTTCCTCTCCCAAGACCCCACTTAGGACTGCTTTAGCATATGCAATGGGATGATGAGTCTGGCTTTCTGGCTTTCTCCTCACCCCTGTATCAGTTTGTCTCCAGAGGCAAGCCTTGGAGGCCAAATGAGAAGGGAACTCAGGGCACCAGCACATACTCACTCCCATTTATTGTATTATAAGCCTTACAGCTTGAGAAATACATTGCAAGACTAAGGTTGTCTACCACAACTGAGTATGACATTAATAAGCCACTCTGGACAAGGGCTACATGGGACAAGCACATCCCCATTCAGGTCCTGATACAGGCCAGTGAGGAGGATACTAACACTTCTCCCTGCCTTGCTCAACTCATGGACCTACGATTCCCAGAAAACAGTCCAGAAGTGGTTAATGGCAAACAAAATTTTCCCTGTTGTTATGGGAAATTGAGTGTGACGTGTGGTTATTTTCTATTTTATATAAATGCTTATTTGGGGGTGTTCTAACCATACCTGGTGTGGTTCAACCATCTTTTAGCCCGTTCTGATAAAAATTCAATTTTGAGCATGACTAAGACCTCATTTATGAATTGCAAAACCATTTTGAACTTGCTTGTTAGCTGGATGAAGAGGCGGGTTTAGCCTGATAGGATCCATGTGAAGTCATGCTCGTAATTGGATTGTGGATTGCTACATCGTGAGTACCGTGAGGACAGGGATTCAAGTCTGCTTTACGTTTTCTAAATTAATTTTGTTATGTAACAACTTTTATTCTTTGTTGACCTCATACACATACATATGCAATGTATCTTTGTCTAATTTCCCGTCCCTTTTTAATCACCATCTTTAACGCCTTCTCTATTGTCAGGTGCATTATAGGTCAATTGGGTAGTATGGGAAGAGAGTGCAGTGTCCTTAGTGTGCAGAAATATAGAAAATAATATTCTCCACGTTTAGTGCAAGCAGACTAGAGGCTAAGTACTGTGGAGCAGAATGATGCCGTATTTGGCAAAAACCAATGGCAGACTCCTTGAATTCCAGATGATGTCATACATAGGCAGGTCTAAGACATGAGCTGATGAGTGAAGCTAAACCCAGGATCAAGAGCCAGGACAGGGAAATGGGGGAAATTAACAGAGCATCTCCAGGTAAGGAGCAGAGCACTCCAGCGGAGGAGAGAACTGAGATCCTAGGTGCACAGCCAGATGTAGCACAGAAGCTACAGTGTGGTTTGGCCAGTGACAATTCTGAGACCTCTGCTGAACGCAGACTCCTCCCAGAGGACATTGTTTTCTCTTATCCACCCCTGATTTTTTTATATCTCGCAGTTGGCTTCTGGGCTTGGTGGACCATTTCTAATTAAGAATGGCAAATAGAAAGAGTGGAGAAGGCACCAGGGGCCTGAATCAGTGAACAGGAAAATAAGCCTAACCAAGTACGTGTTCCCGGGAATGAAACACGTGTTCAGAGAAGTCAGGTTGAAAACGGGTCTCATTTGGTTTACTTCACTGTGTTGGTTGCCAGTGAGTAGGATGCTAACACAGTGCAGACTGCAAAAGCCTTTCAACAGTCCAGAAGCTTCAGGAAGTGAAAATGTGAGAATAGATCCATCCGCTGTGAGTCAGACCAAGAGATCACCAACGGTGGCTCCCAATGCAAGTCTCTTATAGATAGCAGAACTGGCCTTCAGCTTGAGAGTATTGAGTATCAGGACCATTCTTCCAGAAGTACACAAAAGAGATATAAAATATCCTTAACTAAAAGAACTGTAGTCTGTTTGGGAGGGAAGAAATATAAATATTCATAGGACAAAATTCACACCAAGCTAGGTTAGGAATAGTTCTTACACCAACCTAAGAGGTTTAAAAGATAGAATAATCTTCCTTCTCTCAGTGCCTATGAAGAATGAATCACTGTATAATGGCAGGAATCCTTGGGTTGTTTAAAAAAGAACAGCATAGTAATAACCATTGAAGAGGTATACTAAAAAAACAAAATCTACTAAGTCTCCCGAAATTGCATTTTCCTTGGGTTCTCAGGGTGGTCCCATTTCATCTGTCTCTTAGCGTCACTCTCTCAGTGTGCTTAAATTCCTACAAGTACTTATCCCAAGACAATTCCATCCAGAAAAGAGAGAAAGAACGGATGTACCTGTTAGGGTGAGTCAAGTTATGCTGTAGTAATAAACAACCCTTAAAATTTTTTAATGACTTTAAAATTTTAAGAGCGCTGTGCATCCATGTCAGCAGGGAGGACTCTGTTTATTATCCATTCTGCTGATGGATCAGCTGTAGATGGAGCGCCGCCACCCAGCTAGCTTTATACCAAATTAATTACACGGAAACTGTATTCTTTTAAACACTGCCTGGCCCATTAGTTTCAGCCTCTTGTTGGCTAATTAACCCATATTTAGTAATCCGTGTTGCACCATGAGGTGGTCGCTCACCAGGAGAGATCTTAACCAGCGTCCATCTAGGAGAGGAGAGGCATGGCGACTCACTATGGAGACTGCCTAAAGCGTCTGCCTCACTGCCTTCTACCCAGCATTCTGTTCTGTTTACTCCACCTACCTAATTTTCTGTCCTATTAAAGGGGCCAAAGCAGTTTCTTTATTAACCAATGAAAGTAACACATAGACACTCCTCCACCAATCAGCATATAAAGTTACCAGTTACCATCCCAGACAGAAAGAGGATGCTGAGAGGTTCTTGTACCCACAATTAAATGTTTCAGGGGGGAACGGCTCAACATTAATGCCCAGAACTAACTCAGTGCCCTTACTCGACCACCAGAAAGTCAGGGAAAACAGCGGAGTGGCACTGAGAAGGCAGGTAACTACAGTATGTTATAAACATGAGGAAAACCACCTGACTGTCTCCAGTCAATCATATTTACGGGTAATATTTATTTTGGTTCCAGCTCGGTGTGTACATTTTGGCTGTGACTAAAATAGGACTTTAAATGTTTTCCGTTCTCAGCAAGTGTTTTTGTGCGTGTGAATGTTGAATGTATTCACTGAAATGCCATTATTCATGTTTCTCTCATTATCTTCTGTCCCTTGTCTTGCTTTAATTTCTCCTAAGCTGTGCACATGAATATCAGGTTTTATATATAGTGGATCAGCGTAGTTTTCAGTGTCTATGTAGAATGTAAAAATGAAAATTCTTCTTGTTCTTGTCAAAACTTTTTTTCAGAGTTAGGGAACTAATTTCTGGGGTATACTGTCCTGAGGAGCCCTCTGCATAAGAGCTAAATTTGTAACCGCACCCATTTTCTAACTTGTAGAGTGTTCTGTTGGTGTGAGATCCCTCACAGGGGGTGCTACATGACCGAGATGGAAGCTTATTAAATTTCTCATAGCAAAGGTACTAACATTTCAGAGAATGCTTTTCTGAGTGTAAGAACGTGAGTGTCAAGATGCTCCCATCCTAAGCCACACTGTGCGACTCTGTGACCTTATACTAGAAACCCCATGAGTGCTCTACTATTGATTAAATCTGGGGTCACTGGGAAGCCAGGGTGGATCCTGGTGGGAAACACATTCCAATTGCCTGCAAATACAGATGGAGACTGGTACAGCAAGAACACGGGGTCAGAACTGACTCTGCAGTGACAGAGTTAGAATTAACAGATGGCTATAAAAATATAGTTCTTGATTATTTCCCATGCATTCAAAAATCTAGATAGAAACATCGAAAATGGTGACTGCTGGATTTCTAGTGGGAAGAACTACAATATCTGCGGTGGGGTGCTGCATCAACTTATTTGTATGAGCTTTGGGGACTATTTTAACTGAGCCATCAATCTTCTCAAAATCTAGTTCCTCAGGGGCTGGTGAGATGGCTCAGTGGTTAAGAGCACTGACTGCTCCTCCAGAGGACCCAGGTTCAATTCCCAGCACCCACAGCTGCCTGTAACTCAAGTGCACATGAAATAAAGTTTTAAAAAAAATCTAGTTCCTCACCTATAAGATTAGAAAGAAACAGGAATTGGTCTCTGAATTCCCTTCCTGTTGAAACACTGGGGTTTTCTGGGGGCTTAGTGATGACTCAGACCCCTCACCTTTACAAGGAAATTATAATGAATATATGTCCTTACTAATGTCAAATTGTGAAAATCATATTTCTATCTGAAAGATAACTTGCCTGCACTGTCACTCTTACCTCTACTGATGAGAGATGCATAGGAAACATGAGTCCATTTGAAAGGTTGCTTAGCAACAAAGTGAGGTTATCAGACACATGCTCCATTCTCTCTATTGGTCATCCATTCATTATGAAGCCTATTGAGCATCTTCCATGGATTAAACGGGCGGACTTGGGAAGGGGATTGAGGACATCAGTTAATGCGCTGCTGTATGGCGTCTTACACATAGGAAGGAACGCAGAGAAGAGAGGGAGACTGACAAGCCAAGAGAGCAGGTGCTTCCTGAGCGGGCATCCCAGGAGGTAAAGAAAGTCACAATGCAGATTAAGTATCTTTGATGCAAACACTGGGGACCAGAAGTTTAGAGGAAGTTTTAGGATTTTGGAATATTTGGACAAACTTTGCCAGTTGGCCATCCATCATCCAAAGTCAATTCAAACTCCAAAGCTCTTTGTGCATCATGATTCTCAGGTTAGAGATGCACAGCCAGTGGAGTCATGGGGTGAGCAAACTGGAATAAGGAAGTTGTCCTGAACAAAGAAGGTGTGGGGCTTCTAATTCTAACCAAGATAGATAAGCAAAGACCAGATTTCTCTTCCTTCCTGAAACAATTTTAAAATATATGAAGTGATGTTCAAGACAATGAACACCAGACATCAGCAAGATGTCTGAGGGGTAGGAAGCTAAACAAAGAGAGTCCTATAAAACTCCAACTTGCTGCTTTGAGCTCCTAGATTTTGATATAGGGAGGGGGTAGCCTGTTCCTACCTAGACTCTTGTTGCTGAAACATCAGTTAGAGTGTAATCTCAGGGGGAGCAGCAAGCCCAGGGCTAAAGATGATTCTGACTCTGTCTACAAGTCTTAGAGGCATAACTGACTGCATCACAGAACAAAACTCAAGAATAGTCATGGGGGAGCCAGGCGTAGTGGTGCACACCTTCAATCCTAGCACTTGGTGTAGTGAAAGGGGCTCGGCGGGCCGATTCCCACCACCTGGCTCCCAGCTGCTGGCTAGCTTTACCCAAAATAATTACATAGAAACTGTATTCATTTAAACACTGCCTGGCCCATTATCTCTAGCCTCTTACTGGCTAACTCTCACATCTTGATTAACCCATTTCTAATAAACTGAGTAGCACCACGAGGTGGTGGCTTACCGGGAAAGATTCAGCATGCCTGACCTGGTGGCTGGCTCCATGGCATCTGCCTCACTGCCTTCTTCCTCCCAGCATTCTGTTCTGTCCTCCCCACCTACCTATGTTCTGACCTATCAAGCCAAGCAGGTTTTTTATTAATTAACCAATAAAAGTAACAGATAGATAGAAGACCCTCCTATATCAACTTGGGAGGCAGAGGCAGGTGGATCTCTGAATTTGAGGCCAGCTTGGTCTACAAGAATGAGTTCCAGACTAGCCAGAGCTACACAGAGAAATCCTATCTTAGAAGAAATAAACAAACAAACAAAATAAACAAGTGAACAAACACTGGTAAAAAAGAATAGTCATGGGAATATTAAAGTATTGATAGAATAAAGCAAAAACCACAATGTCTAGCATTTAAAAAATTATCAGGCATATAAAAGAAGCAGGAAAAAGGTGTTCTGTAATGACGAGGGCAGTAATCAGTTGACGTTAAAATTAGCAGACATGGATATAAAAACAGACCTGGAAAGATAGATAGATAGAGAGAGAGAGAGAAAGAGAGAGAGAGAGAGAGAGAGAGAGAGAGAATAGATAGATAGATAGATAGATAGATAGATAGATAGATAGATAGATAGATAGATAGATAGATAGGTGATAGGATATTTTATATATGACATATATAAATATATAGTTATTGGTTATATTTATACATTCAAAAAGCTGGATAGAAACTGGAAGAGATGAAAATGGCACATGTTGGACTTCTACATGTAGGAGGTACAATATCTGAGGTAGAGGGAAAATATGCATCACTTAGGGTAAGTCAAGCTAGCAAAATAAAGCACGGTAACAGCAGCTTTCCTCTGTGTGTGTGTACATGTATGTGTGTATATATACATACACATGTGGTATGTATTCATGAGTATGTGTGCATGAGTATCTGCATACATGTATGTGTGTATACACACATGGTACGTGTGTGTACTTGTGTATACTCATGTGGCATTCACACGTATGTGTGTGTTCTCCACCACAGAGTCTAGGAGAGATGGAATAAGAGTATCAGTGTGCTACTGTAAAATGTTTATGACTTAAAATTTTATGCCAAGTTAAATTATAATTAAAAATGAAGGCGAAAGAAAGATATTTCCAGACCTAAAAAAGAACCTAGAAATTGTATTACTTGTAAGTCCTTGCTTTTAATTTAAAAAGTAAATTAAATATGAAAGGAAAGAAGTAGGTACAAGATATACAGAGTATAACACTAACATACTCTCTCAAATATTTTTAAATACTTAGTACAAACAGTGAGGGACAATACACACTTGAAATGGGGGGGGACATTTTTAAAAATGGAGAGCTTTAAAGGGAAACAGAACAAGCTGAGATCCTTGTTCTACTCAAGAACAGAGTAAAGATAGCAATTGCTGACCTCACACCTATAATCCCAGTACTGGGGAGATGGAATGATCAAGTTTTGGGGAAGCTTTAACTGAACAATCTCTCTCTCTCCCTCTCTCTCTCTTAAAAAAATTAGGAGGGTGCTGGAAAGATGGCTTAGATACTAGGAGAATTGCCTGTTCTTCCAGAGGTTCTGAGTTCAGTTCCCAGCAACCACATGGTGGCTCATAACCATCTATAATGAGATCTGGTACCTTCTTCTGGTGTGCAAGCATACATGCAGTCAGAGCACTGTATACATGATAAAAATAAATCTTTTAAAAAGGGGGGTAGGCATTAAGTTAGATTTTGTAAGAAAAGTGTGTATTTTTATGTAGGGAAAATAAAAGTATATAATTTCAATACTAGTAGAAAAAAGTAAGAAAAATACTTTAAACAGAAATGCCAGGAGCCTAAATATATTATGACTCACAATGTATTTAAGTAGATCCAAGACATTAATTGAAATATAAATATTTTAGGTGCTATTTTTTGTTCAAAATTTAGATATATGTTCTGTAAAAAAAAAATCTTAAGCAATATTATTAAAAATAAGATCTACCAAGCAAGTATTAACCAAAATGAAGCAGGTATAGAAATTTGGGTATTCGATATAAACTACAATTAAGGATGGACTGGAGAGATGGCTCATGGGTAAATTGCCTTCTGTCACACTTGAGCTCTGTCCCTAGAAAGAGAACTGACTCTCAAAGGTTGTCTTCTGTCCTCCACATCTGTGCTCTGGCACATGCGTGTACATACACACGGAAAGGGGTAGGCCACCAAGCCTGACACTGTGAGCTGGATCCTTGTGACCCAGGATGGAAGAGGAAACTGCCTCCACTAAGCTGTCCTCGGACCCTAGCACATGCACACTGGCGTAGGTGCTACACACAGTCCTGGTGTTTTCCAGTTACATCTCAATATGGCTTGTTTTCTCCACCAGTTAAAGATTTAAAAGGCAGAAAAAAAAATCTCAAGGCCAGCAGCAGGTAGGAGTGAAGGTGGGGGTGGGTCTCAGACACAGCAAACAGCATCAGTCAGGAAAGAAAGACTTTTATTAGGAGTGAGGAAACACACACAGCAGGCACACGGAGAGAAAGACCCAGGCCCTGTCTCCTCTTAAGGGCTGGGCTTTAAGCATCTTTGGGGGGTTCCTCCCCAAATTTAGGTTTGGTTACTTTGAGGGAAGACAGGGAAGGTACTGGGTTTACACACTTAGGATCTGGCCTTGAACCTGTCAACCAGCAAGGGAGCCCTGCTGGTGGGGACAAGAGTCCATCAAGCCTTCATTTAAAGCTGCCAGGGCCTTTGTCTCAGGTCAGGAGAATGAAGAAGCTGGCCATCTTGGAAGTTCACAGTCTTTATTACCTAGTCACGTCTCCTCTCCCTGTCTGTCTGCCTACCAGGGAGTCTGTGTAATAAGTAAATAAATGAGTGTACTTGAAAATGCAGTCAGTGATCCCATTCTTTACGTTTTTGCTGCGTGTCGTCCAGCAGAGCTGATGTGGGATTGGGAATGCCCACACTTCTTTCAGAAGAGAACGAAAATGGATGCGGTGGCACATGCCTATAATCCCAAAATGTAGAAACTGAGGCAGAAAATTACAAGTTCCAGCCTAGTCTGGACCTCCTTGTCTCGAAAGACCAGAAAGGGAAGAGAAAGCAAGTGCGCGGGATTCCCAGCACTATCATTCAAGGCCAGCCTAGGCTACACAAGACCCTGTCTTAAAAGAAAAATTTAAATGTCCTCTAGGACACTAGAAAGACATTCATCTTTCCTGTCACCTGGCCAATACCTGACAATCTCCTAACATGATGGATCTAGGAGGGGCACAGAGCATCCAGACTCATCAGGCACCCAGGGCTCCTCTAAGCCTATTTCCTCCTGTTCTTAGGATTTAGTCTCCTGTTTACTAAGAAGGTGCTGTTCCGACAGCAGGTGGGCAAAGTGGGAAAATGGTGGCATTCCCATATTAGAGATTAGTTGCTCTGTTGCCAAACTTGATAGCATGACTAGGTCCACTGCCAGAGAACCTGGGAGCATAGTATCCCAGTGGCTATCAATGCCAGCCTTGCCCACAAGTTAGGGCAGGGTGAACTTTGGGAGCTCCTTGGAAATGTTGGTCTAGTGTGTCTCATTGTCAGAGACGATAACTAGTGGCGAGTACATCATGTATGCCCTGAACTTTCCCCACACTTTATTCTTTCTCTGTACCAAAGAACACTGATACACAGTGAAGGTGTCCTTAAGGCTTAGGGCTGGTCATTCTATATATCATAAAGCACTGTTGCATTTCCCCCTGTGTGTCAGCTTGACGCAAGCTAGAGTTATCTGAAAGGAGGGAGCCTCAACTGAGAAAATTCTTCTTGTAAGATCTGGTTTTGGGGGCATTTTCTTAATTAGTGAGGTGAGTGGGCACAGTGCATTGTGGGTGGTGCCATCCGTGGACTGGTGGCCCTGGGTTCTCTAAGAAAGCGGGCTGAGCAAGCCATGAGGAGCATGACAATAAGCAACATTCCTCTGTGGCCTCTGCATCAGCTCCTGCCACCAGGTTCCTGCCCTGTTTGAGTTCCTGTCCTGCTTTCTTCAATAATAGACTACAATGTGGAAGTGGAAGCCCAATAAACTCTTTCCTCCCCAACTTGCTTTTTGGTCTTGGTGTTTTGTCCCAGCACTAGTAACCCTAAATAGGATACCCCTCTTAACATTTAAATTATAGGGGGCTGGAGAGATGGCTCAGAGGTTAAGAGCATTTCCTGCTCTTCCAAAGGTCCTGAGTTCAATTCCCAGCAACCCCATGGTGGCTCACAACCATCTGTAATGGGTCTGGTGCCCTCTTCTGGCCTGCAGGCATACACACAGACAGAACATTATATACATAATAAATAAATAAATAAATATTTTAAAAAGCATTTAAAATATAATTTAAAACAGATCCATTATAAGGCATTTTTCTCAATTATAAAACACAGTACAACAAAAAGCCCAAGGCTATCAGCCAATAAAGGCAGTTTGAAATATGTAATACCTATTTCCAAAAGGACTGAAGAGCTTAATCAAAACTCAGAGAAAGATGTTAAAGCTAATTAAACAAAAAAGAGTCCAGATAAAGGAAGCAGGGCATGTAAATGTTGCAAAAATATGATTAAGAAAAGTACAGAATCATCTCTGGGGTGGTGGCACATACTTTTAATCCTAGTACTCAGGAAGCAGAGACAGGCAGGTCTCTGAGTTTGAGGCCAACCTCTACAAAGCTAGTTCCAGGACAACCAGTCCCTGTCTCAAAAAAAAACAAAGAAAACGGGAAAAGAGAAAAGAAAGGAAGGAAGGAAGGAAGGAAGGAAGGAAGGAAGGAAGGAAGGAAGGGAGGGAGGAACAGAATCATTCATTTACTCCAGAAGCCCCCATCAGCAGTGCTTGACAGCCTCTATGAGAAAACCTTTAAAACTACACAGATGTACTGTTCAGCTGTTAAGACATTTTCAGTCCAGTAAGGACAGGGATATGAACATATTATCCAAGGCTAAAGACGCTGTAACCAAGGAGCAAACAGTGGTTGACTTGAAGGGGAAATTCTATAGCCTGCTGGTGGCAAGGGCACATATAGGGGCTGCTATGGAGAAGGAGTTTATAGGGAAGTGTGCCTTGGAGCTGAGCTTGGAGTTCGGGAAGGGTTTCCTAGAGGTACCAGCGGTGTGGTTTAGCAAAAGGCATACCTATTCCAAACTAAGGAAGCAATCGTAAGAGACGAGGACTTGGAAATGCTGAGTGTGTTTGGAAAGCAGCAAATGTAGGTGTTCTTTGAAGCCAAGGATCTAGCTACATAGTGGATGCATTGGAGAGTTGGAAAGACTGGTTCCTCCAAGTCCTGAAGCATATGCTTCGAGAATCAGGTCCACTTCTCTTGCTCACATCCTATGACCTCGTCTTCCTCAGACAGGCATGGGCAGGACTGTTGCCCATGAGAGGGCTATCCTTCTGTAGTGTTTAGATGAGTCATCAGAAAGGGAACAGCAGGCTATAAGAAACCTCCAAGTCCTTACTGTGGGGCTGGTGGGGAATCTTTTTTTTTCTCTCCTTTTTATTTGTTCTTTGTGTCTTTCATATTATGTATCTCCATCCCATTTATTTCCCCACCCCTTCATATCTACCCTCTGCCCTTGCAACCTCCCCCACAAAATAAAATAAAATTTAAGAGGAAAAAGAAAAAAAGAGAGAATCTGGACAGTGGTGGCGCACGCCTTTAATTCCAGCAGTCGGGAGGAAGAGGCAGGCAGATCTCTGAGTTTGAGGCCAGCCTGGTCTAGAGAGTGAGTTCCAGGACAGGCTCCAAAGCTACAAAGAAACCCTGTCTCGAAAAACAAAAGCAAAAGAAAAAAGGAGAGAAAGTAAAAAGCAATCCCATTATGGAAGCTGTAGTGAGTCGCACAGTAAACCCTTTTTCCATGTACTTGTAAGCGTTCATTGCAGAGTCATTGCTCTGGCTACACTATCTATGCCGGGCCCTCACTGAATCTCCTCTTTGTTATCCTGCTGCTGCCCTATGTTGTGGAGATCCTGCAGCTTTGGGTATGGAGGCCTGGTCCCTTCCTGTGCTCCAGCAGACCACAGATGGGGTAAATATTGGGGTGGGTCAACTGGTCAACACACAGCCCTGGTACTAGGCCTGGGTAGTTGCAGGGTCGGTCAGCCTGCCAGCTCTCCCTTGTCCTCACCACCAGGGTGAGCTGTCCTTCATTGTCCTGGCTAAGTTCACCCCTTGTATCAATGAGCAAGGGGCAGGGCCAGTTCTCCTGCTTTCCTGTCCTCAGGGTCGGATCTCCCACACCTACACCTTCGGGGCCAGCTCTACTATGTTGTCTAGGCGTGGTGTAGGGCCACTCTCCCAAGTGCTATAGCTATTGAGGAGCAGGGCCAGCTCTCCCACCTGCCTCAGGTGTTGATGAACAGGGGGCAGAGGAGAGCTGAATCTCTCTCCACATGCCACCACATGACAGATGATGCCCACAACTATGGGGCTAGCTCACCCATACCTCCGCCAACAGGATTGACTCAATTATGCTGCCCAGGTGAGGTGCAGGGCCTGCTCTCCTTCCCTCATGCTCCCTCATGGCAGATGAGGAGTGGGGACAGCTCTGAGGGAGTGTGTCTTTACAGCAGAAGGACTAGCATGATGGCTTGAGTAACTCTGTGGCCTTTGACAAACGCAAGGATGTAACCATGTAAAAATGTGTGTCTCCTCGCACTATCTCCTGCAGCAGTGTGGGAAGATTTTCCGTGACCTTGTCAGGAACCAAGAAAAACATTTAATGCAACATATGTTGGGTGGGGCAGGGGGAATATGAATCATACTTTCTTTTGGGACACAGCAGCTCCCAAATAAAGACACAGAGATTTAATATTAGTTGTGAATGCTCAACCTTATTTTATGCTTGTTCCATTAGCTCTTATAACTTAAATTGACCTGTTTCTCTTTATCTACTTTTTGCCTCCGAGCCTTTTACCTTTCTTTCATTCTGTATGTCTGCATATTACTTCTTGTGTCTGGCTGGCTTGTGGCTGCCTGCTTGACTGGTCCTGGGTGTCTCTCTCTCTCTCTCTCTCTCTCTCTCTCTCTCTCTCTTTCTCTCTCTCTCCTCTCTTTCTCTCTCCTTCCTTCCCTCCCTCTCCCTCCCTCTCTTTCCCCAACCTCTCTCTCCCTCCCTCCCTCCCTCCCTCATTCCCTCCTTCTCTTTCCCTCATTCCCTCTCTCTCTTTCTCTCTCTCTCCCTCCCTCTCTATCTTTCTCCTTTGTTTTCACTTTTCTCTCATTCTCTCAAACCTAGATTCCTCCTTCTACTTATTAAACAGATAGACATAAACAAAGGTAACACATCTTTCCATAGCTAACTAAATTAATATTCCATAACAAGAGAGAGAACACTATTTGTCCTTTGGTTGAGTGGTTAGCAAGACATGACCCCTGTCTGACCTCTGAGTAGTGTTGTGTAGTTGGAGGACAGGACATGTGGGCACACTGTGAATCAGTCAATATTTGGAATGATTTCCTAAAGCCATGCTTAATGTCCTTGGGCACAAGGACACTGAAAATAGACACAAGAACTTTCCGTAAAAGAATTTTTACTGAGAGAAATTTAGACAGGATCTAAGACATGCTGTCTGGTAGACCAGGAGGAGGCAAGGCCTGTCCCTGCATTTCTTTCAGAAGTGCTTTGTGACGGTAAAGATTATGTAATTTCAGCAGAAGGCCTTTCAAGATGGCACTCCCGTGGCAAAACCAGAGTTCAGAACAGCCCACAGGCTCGCCAGACTCCTTGGCACTTTCCGCCCACACAGGCTTCTGCAGGGGAAGCTGTGGATCAGAATACCAGGTTGAAACTTTTGTTTTGTTTTTCAAGACAGGGTTTCTCTGTAGCTTTGGTGCCTGTCCTGGAACCAGCTCTTGCAGACCAGGCTGGCCTCGAACTCAGAGAGATCATCCTGCCTCTGCCTCCTGAGAGCTGGGATTAAAGAGGTGTGCCACCAGTAATTTTTTTCTCAGGTGCCCAATGTTCTAGTTTTATAGATGAGAAAATAGTCCAGAGACAACCAGTAATGAGCCCAGGTTCTCCATCCACCCAGGGGCAAACCCCACTTAGCTCTTCCATGCTGCCACAGGAGGGATGGCGATGCTTGGTCTTGCAGCTGCCCAGAAGAATGTGAAGGCGAGGGTATGACTCAGGCCTGCCAGAAGAGGAAGAGCCAGGGGAAGCAGGCAGATGTGAATTTCAAATGATTCTAAAATGGCTTTAAAGGGTTTTAGAGGAAAATCTCCTTAACTGCCCTGTGTGGGGGACACTAAAATATAGCGTAGGCCTCCCTCTGCACTTAGCCTGCCTGTTCATTCCGGGGGCTGCTGGTTCTTCTCTTTAAAATTCCTGATCCCGTGAGGGAGATAGACCACAAAGTTCCAACCCTCCCCTCATCTGAGAAAGGAAAGGCTGCACGCTTTAAAGCACTGAGTGTCCATTAGATGACGATGAGTCTGAAGAGGATTCTGTGGTCACTGCCCCCCGCAGCTGACCATCCACCTCACTGACCTTCTGTGCCCCCCACAGCTGACCATCCACCTCACTGACCTTATGTGCCCCCCGCAGCTGACCATCCACCTCACTGACCTTCTGTGCCCCCCGCAGCTGACCATCCACCTCACTGACCTTCTGTGCCCCCCCCCAGCTGACCATCCACCTCACTGACCTTCTGTGCCCCCCCCAGCTGACCATCCACCTCACTGACCTTCTGTGCCCCCTCAGCTGACCATCCACCTCACTAACCTGCCCCCAGCCCTATGCCCAGATGCACCTGCCTAACTTCCAGGATGCAGCTCAGAGCTCAGCGCTAAGGCAGGATGGAGGGGATGTGGATATTGTGCCCTGGGTTTAGCAGAGCATTAAATAAAGAAGCAGGGTGGCGGCCACTGGCATTTCTGCAGGAAAGCCTACAAGAAGGGAGCTGAGTTTCCCAGCTTGTTTCTGAAAGAAGTAAGGGAGAAAGGGCAACAAGAGTGGGCTGTGTGCATTCGTGTTTCAGTATGAATGAGATAAACATGAGCCATTCCAAGAAGCCCCTTTTATTTCTAGTCACCCACTAAGGCCCTTTTAGAAGAATGGCCCAGGTCTGTACATAAAGTAGCCAACCTCATGTCTTGCTTTGGATTGTTTGAGAAGATTTAGAAGAAAATAGGGATATGGTTACAATGTGTCTAATAGCTAGAAGAATTGCTAGCTATACATGGGATGTACAACTGAACCATACATGTAGGCCATTTTAGAATAGCAATTACCTTTCAGTAAAACCTTTTGTTTGATAATGGAGTAGCTGTGATTGGAGAAAAAAAAAAAAGAGCCTGGCAGTGGTGGTGCACACCTTTAATCCCAGCACTCAGGAGGCAGAGGCAGAGGCAGGCAGATCTCTGAGTTTGAGGCCAGCCTGGTCTACAAAGTGAGTTCCAGGATAGCCAGGCCTGTTTCACAGAGAAACCCTGTCTTTAAACAAACAAATAAATAAAAGAGTGAGAAATTGTTCATCACGGAGTTGGGGTATAGTTCTATGGGTAGTGTGCTTGTCATAGCAGGCATGAAGCCCTGGGTTTAATCCCCAGCACCACATAAACTGGGCACAGAGGTTGGAGGCAGGAGAATCAGAGGTTCAGGTTCATCTTTAATTACATGGTGAGTTCAAGGCTAGCTAGGTTACATAAATTCCTGTCCTTTATTTTTTTTTTTTTTGCTAATTTATTTTATTGCATTGGTATGAAGGTGATAGATATCCTGAAACTGGAGTTAAGAGACAGGTGCAAGCTGCCATGTGGGTGCTAGGAATTGAACCTGGGTCCTCTGGAAGGGCAGTCAGTGCTCTTAACCACTGAGCCATCTCTCCAGTCCCATAAGTTTCTGTCTCGAAGAAAGAAAGAAAGAAAGAAAGAAAGAAAGAAAGAAAGAAAGAAAGAAAGAAAGAAAGAAAGAGGAGGAGGAAGAAGGGAAGGGCGGGCGGGAGGGAGGGAGGGAAGGAAGGAAGAAGGAAAGAGAGAGAGAGAGAGAGAAAGAAAGAAAGAAAGAAAGAGAAAGAAAGAAAGAAAGAAAGAAAGAAAGAAAGAAAGAAAGAAAGAAAGAAAGAAAATTACTTGTCCAGGATACACTAGGCTTGCACACCCAGTGCCCTTCTTTTCAGTCCAGGACACTTGATACTGTCTGTGTCCTGGTGCTACTATGGGCACTTTTTTGATAAGTCAGAAGTTATGCCACAGGTCCCATGTGGCTAATCACAGTCTTGCATGAAGCACTACGTGTCTGTTACAATTGACACGAGGGTTTCATGATCCTGTTTCCCTAATTGCACCCCTTCGCTCCCATCCGCAGAGCTGAGGACCCGCATTTGGCCAGTTAGCCTTGTCTTCCTCTGAACTGATGGTCACCTCTTGAGCGCCATTTGGAGCTGTCTGCTCGCAGCTGTCTGACAGGTGCTTAGTTCCCAGTCCCTGTGAGGTCTGTGAGGGGGAGAGCTCACTTCCGCTCGCGAACTGCAAGCAGTCTTGAGTGTCGGGAGTGTTTTCATTGCTGAACTGTCAGACTCTTTTGAGGGTCTTCATATATAATGGATTTTGTTTTAGAAAACGCTTTACATCAGCCATGGCAGCTTGAGTTCCATTTGGTCCCTAGGAGAAGAGCTCTCCCCAGACATGTCAGATTAGGGTTAAATCGCACCAGGAGTTGGTGCAAGCGTGATGGACCTCATGGCTCCTGGGAACTTGTAACCAAGGGACATCAGGGTCTGAGCAGCCTGCATCTGAAGGAGCTAGGTCAAGATGGCTAGAGGGGCCTCACTTACTGGTCCAGTTGAACTTCCTCTTCCCAGGCAGCCCTGCCACAAGGCCTGAAACTGAACCTCTGTCCTGTCACCCTGTCCCACTGTCCCCCTGTCCCGCTGTCCCCCTGTCCCACTGTCACCGTGTCACCCTGTGCCCTTGTCCCGCTGTCCCCCTGTCCCGCTGTCCCCCTGTCCCGCTGTCCCCCTGTCCCGCTGTCACCCTGTCCCTCTGTCACCCTGTCCCCCTGTCCCGCTGTCCCCCTGTCCCACTGTCATCCTGTCCCCCTGTCACCCTGTCCCCCTGTCACCCTGTCCCCCTGTCACCCTGTCACCCTATGCCCCTGTCCCTCTGTCACCCTGTCCCGCTGTCACCCTGTCCCGCTGTCCCCCTGTCACCCTATGCCCCTGTCACCCTGTCCCGCTGTCCCCCTGTCCCTCTGTCACCCTGTCCCGCTGTCACCCTGTCACCCTATGTCCCTGTCACCCTGTCACCCTATGCCCCTGTCACCCTATCCCCCTGTCACCCTATGCCCCTGTCCCGCTGTCACCCTGTCCCGCTGTCACCCTGTCCCCCATCCCCCTGTCCCCCTGTCACCCTGTCACCCTGTGCCCCTGTCCTGCTGTCCCCCTGTCCCCCTGTCACCCTTTGCCCCTGTCACCCTGTCCCGCTGTCACCCTGTCTCCCTGTCCCCCGTCCCCCGTCCCCTTGCCCGTCTCAAGCCCAGACCTTGCGGCCTGCACAGACCTTTGCTTCACCCTGTTGCCTCCACTTAGTTTCTGTGATCTAACAAACCCCAACGTGGCTATGGCAGATTGTGGCCCCTCTGGCCTCTCTCCTCCCCCATGGCAACCTTTTCCTCTTCAGGTAAATGCAGCATTCTCTTCTTAATGGATGGGAATTAGCTGACCCAGCGGTCTTTGCGCCCTGGGCCACGTCATTTGTCACTCACCCTGGTCCGATCCCTTGTGAGTACAAAGGGACTTGAGTACAGCAGGACTCTGTCCCTGTAGACTTGGGGTTCACTGCTCTTTTACCGGGTTCTTGTCATTCGGCTGTTCCTTTACACATGGACTCGGCTGAGCTCTCAAAGCATCCTTGTAGCACAGCAACTGGCTTCCCTCATGGCAAGTAATACAAGAGAGCCCAGATGTGTGCCCCCATCGTCCAGCCTTGGAAGTCCCATTTCATCACAACCACCATCTTCTCAGCAGGAACTGTTGCTGGGTGCAAATGGAGGCAGGGAGAAGAACACCACCAACCACAGACTGGTTGTGATGACTCATGCCTATGGTCTCAGCAAATGGGAGACTGAGGCAGGGAGGGCCCAAGTTCAAGTACAGTTTGAACTACATAGTAAGTTCAAGGCCAGCCTGAGTTATATAAATTATATCTGGGAAAGAGAGAGAGAGAGAGAGAGAGAGAGAGAGAGAGAGAGAGAGAGAGAGAGAGAGAGAGAGCGGTTGTAAGGTATGATGTCAAAGAACCTGTGAATGTATTCTGGGAACAATGTACTTTCGATGCTCTATTTTCTCTGCAAATGAGTTTCTATAACAGATAAACTTTTTAAAAGTTACTTGATTAAAGATAATTCTCATTCAGAAATAATTTGTAGAAGGGAAATTAATTTTTGATGGTACCATCTCAGGAGAATAGGAAAAAATTGTAACAGACAAAAGAATGAAATGAGAGAACGGGGATGGATCAAAAGCCAAAGGGAAAACACGGACCCTGGGCGCTGGTTCTGACTTCTGTGATGGCGTTTTCTTTCAGAAAACACTAAATGAGCAGTCGCAGGATGCAGAGCAGTTTGAGGATGCAGAGTCTCAAGGGACCCCAGTTTAGGTTACAGAGTATGACCCAAATGTGGCAGACAAGTGGCAGTGACAGAGAGGCTGGTACTGAATACTGCCCTTAAATGCTGCAGAATAGACAACCAAGCTTATGCTAAAAATGACAGCGAGCCAGCACTCAAGGGGCAGAGGCAGGAAGATCTCTGTGAGTTGGAGGCTAGCCTGGCCTACAGAGCAAGTTCCAGGCCAGCCAGGACTACATAGTAAGATTCTGTAGCCCCCGCCCAAAGAAGAAAAAGTAAACAATATAGTCTAGATATCTAAACTTCTGATAAATACCATGATGTGATAATGTCTTATAAACTTATAAATAGCATAATATACATGCTGTGTCTAAACACACGACAGACACTATTGTGTCAGCGCCTAATATGCATTAGATGCTGCCTTGCAGCCTACAGTAACAAGGTGTCTTGTTATAACTAAATACATTTGACAGATTTAAGGGACAAACAGCTTATTTGGGCTCACAGCTTCAGAGAATAAGAAGGGTAAGACTGTAAATACTAGGGCTCCTTGTATCCTAACTCCTTGCTGGACAGCCTGAGGTTACTGTTAGGCCCTAGGAAATTTGGTGGCCTTGGTGGCAGACATGTAGTAGTCTTATGCTGAGGGAATGAATCCCAATTCTCTTGCTCTGCTGTGTAGACCATCTTTCTTTTCTCAAACCACAACACTAAGATTAAAAAGAAAAAAATCTGTGTGTAGCCACGATCCACGGCTATGCAGAAGTGTCAGGATTCCACACAGACACAAGAATATTTTGGATGAGACCCTCTGTCCCTGCCCTTTGCCAAAAGAGCAGCATCTCCTGAGCAGAGTTCCCTGCAGGGGCTGAGAGAGAAGGCCGAGCTGCAGCTGCTCCAAAAGCTGCCCCATCCTTATGGTAGACGAGTCATTCATCCCTGCTCGTCCATACCATTAAGACAGGTTTAAGATCCGGCCAAGGCTTGGTGCTTCGTGCCCCTGGTGCCACACATTCATCTTCTCACCCCAATGGAGCTCCTTTGTTGTCCTGAGATCCAGTCTCGACTCTGCCACAGTAGTGTCCATGGCAGACATGCTCTCTATGGTTTGCCAGCTCTGGGCTCTATCAGGGCACCCCTTTTCTCACTGGTCTGATCCCAGCAATATGCTACCGCTAGCCATCCCTGACTATGAGTTCCTTCTGCCTCCCAGATTCTGGGAGGAAGCCCAGAACATCCCCAAAGATGCAGTTCCCAGGTCTCCCATCTGGTACTCCTCCAGTTTCTGGCTTTGCCTGAGGATATAAGAAAATCTGTTCTCCACCTACAAATGACCACGAGGAACTCCCCCTACAGTGGAGGTGCTCCCCAAACCTTCCCTGCCTGCCTTGTCATTCTGCCCAGGACATGTTTCAAGCAGAGGTGGCCCACTGTAGCCACCACTCTTCAAATTCCAGGGGAAGCAGCACAGGGGGATAAAAAGAATAATAAAATATTTAACTAGTTTAAATCAAATTTTCCCTATCTTCTCTGAAATGATCTGTCAACTCTTAATCCATATTTGTTATAATTGGCTCATATTTAAATGACTAAAATCCCCCATCTCTGGTTCCTAGGGATTTTGCCTCTGATCTTAACCACTGCCAAAGCTGTTAAATCTTAAGTCTAGCCTCAATATTCTGCTAGCACCTACAGTTTAATTTTCTTCTGTAACATCTAACCGCCACCACCGCCACAGTCACCACCCAGCCCTGGCTGTCAGAAGCAAGGGGGGAAAAATCCTATAGTGTTAGCCCTGGCTGCTCAGCACCTCTGAGCTACTTAACAGGGCCGGGGACTGGCCTGTCTGGGGGAACATCCCATGCAGGAGACTGAACCGTCATACTATTCAATGGGCCTTCACTGTTTTCACTGTACAGCATCTTTCAAGGAATAGCCTCCTAGTGAGTTGACATGTGGGGCGTATCTGGTGAAGAATGGACTTTCAGAGACAAATCTCAGACATACTGCTAACATTTCCCAGAATGCACAGCCAGACTGTAATAGAACTGGAACTCAGACCCAGAGTTGACAGCAAATTGTGAGCTGTAGGATGCGCCATTGTTAAAACAGTACCATAGAAAAGGAGAAAACAGAACAAATTAACAATTTATTAATCCACTATTAGTAGGTGATTATTAGCTAAACATAGTGGTGCACACCTCTAATCCCAGCACTTTGGTAGCAGATGGATCTCTGTAAGTTTGAGGCCAGTCTGGTCTATCTAGTGAATTCTAGGTCAGCCAGGGGGCAGGGCTTTATAGAGAAACCATGTCTTTAACAATATTTTAAAAATCCACCATAAAATGATGCTTCAGTAACTAAGCCAGAAAATGGAGTTTTGTATGTACATGCATGCACAAATCATCCAAAATGTGGGGCATGCCCTATGTCTTAAGTGTCAAAGTCTGGAAATAACAAAATTAGTTCAGGTTGGGAAATCCCCCTGTTGGGATGTCCATCAAAGAATGTAAGAGATGTGAGGATATAGAAACTGACCTCCAGGAGTGAAGAGGAACGGGGACACTAGCTCAGTTGGAATGTTGCCCATCAACAAGTCTGGGGCTAGAAATTACCATAACATAGCTAAGACATTATCCAGGGACCGAGTGAAGAAAATATTTGGAAGGGTGGAAAGTGCACAAGTGGGGAGTATGAGGAAGGCCAGGAATGCCAGGATGCACTCCCAGATGAGTGGCCACATGCAAAGCAGATGTACATTCTGTAATGAGTGGAGATGGTGCCCACACCATAAAGAGACACTTACAGAAGCGGTTTGGTGGACAGCGAGGGCTAAGATTGGCGCGTGGCTGGCCAGCGGATAGGAGAAAGAGTTTTGGTAATTCCCCGTGCTGTCAGACCCGGTGTAAGCATCTCAACTAGTTTGTCTGAAAGTATTTTGAGATCTGGGTGGGCAGGTGGGCAGTCGGGCAGTCCAGGATCAGCCGCAGTGGGGCATGTGTGCAGGAGGAAGAGAGCAAAGCCCGGTGCACTGTGTGAAGGACTGGGAAGCGGGGATTGGCATGCACTGGGACGGTGATCAGACCCCTACAACTTGTCCTGGCCTCTGGCTGCTCCTTCCCTAATTAGGAATCCCTTCCAGTGAGCAGTGAGTGCCAGCTACACACCAGCTGTGATGCACAGAGGCCTCCTTGTGGGATTTTGTCTGCACTGGAGATGTACTTAGCCAGGCAGGAGGAATCTCTGCAGAGCCTGGCTTCTGCTAAGCAACTTGGTGGTTTCCTTTGCTTAGATCCTAGCTGTTGCTGCTCTCTAGTGGCCAACGATGCCTCTGCTCTTCTCCTGGCAAAGCAGGGTCTGAATAGAAAGGACAGGGACATGGGAGGCAGGTATGGAGGAGCTGCCTTCTACAGGCTTGCAGGCTAGGAAGCAGCAGCCAGCAGTGTCTAAACCGTGTGTGATTGTAGACCTGATCAGGCGGAGTGGAGCAGGAAGGGAGACGGTGGCCTGAAAGGGTCATTTTGTGAGCCGACGTCTGAACAACCGAGGCTTGCTAACAGTTTGCACTGTGAAAACAGTCGCTTCTAGTCTTTGGCCTGGTCTCCTCTAAAGTTCAGCTCTCAAGTGTGGCTACGACGGCAGACACTTTGCGGGACCATCTGGAAGAACCACAGAATCTCACAGCTCCCATCCTTCTCTCTGATCTCAGGTTTCTCCCAGCCACTCCCGCCCCCTCCTCTGAAGGTCAGCTGGAGTTTTCACAGACTTTCCTCTCTTCCTGCAGCAGGGAATTTCCTCCCACAGGCACAATCAGAGCAGCAACTAGACAGCCTTGATCAATCTCTAGGTTTAGTGGGAGCGGCCTCTCTTTTGGCCAGACTGTCTCCTCCAATGGGCCAAGGGTCTACCTGTGTGCTCCTCCCGGCCCTATATCTGTTGGTAACTTGTGTGGGCTCTCCAGAATCAAAGAACTGCAAAAAGAACTGGGGAGGGACAGCTGCTGCCCATACTAAAATCAGTGTCAGGTCTGTGTCCCCTGGGGAGGGGCAGAGATAAGGAAATGACAGAACAGCCGGACTGCGATGGCACACACTTTTAACCCCAGTGCAGACAGAGGCAAGTGGAGCTCTGAATTCGAGGCCAGCTTGGTCTACAGCTTGAGTTCCAGAACAGCCAGGACTGTTACACAAAGAAACCCTGTCTTAAAAACAAACAAAAACAAAACAAAACAAAAAAAAACAGGCAGTAAGTGCATGTGAAAATAATAAATCTTTTTCTGAAAGAAAAAGAATTTTTAAAAAGCAAAACTTTAAAAGACAAGTAGCAAGCACACTTTTTGTTGAACTCTGTGGACAAGGGACACAGGGACATGAGGGACTGATGTGCTTTGAAAATGCCTTTGGAATCCTTTACTGGGCCTGAAACCCTCGGAAGGGGATGACTAGCCCTCTGAATTTTGGAAGAATGCTTCCTTCTCTGGGTTTTAATGTTGCTTTTGAAATCTACTGTCATTGAAACCCTTGATCTGTCATGGCTTATCTGATTCTCCATCCTCCTCAAGCTCTCCAAGGGCTTTAGGAGTGGCCTTGTAGTAAAGCACTCCTGATGCTGTTCTAGAATGGGGTTCTCAGTTCTTCATACCAGCCTCTTAAAACATCATATCAGCTTAGCCGTTCTTGCTTTTCAGTTCTGGGAAAGTTTCTTTATGCTTTCTTTCTCTCTGTAACTTGTGAAGTCTCTAATCTTCTCCTATTTTCTCTCATTTTCCATCATTTATGTTCTTGCTCTACCATCTCGAAAAATATCCTGGCTCATTAGGGAGTGCTTCAGTTCAACCATGACAGTCTTAATTTCTAAGATTCTCTGCCATTCTGGAGCTTTTGTGCCCTTTCTGTAGCAGCTTGCTCTGTTTTCATGAGTACACTACCCTCTTTCAGCTCTCCAAGAATAACCGTACTATAGTGTATCCTGATTGTAAGTGGCTTCACGGGAGTTCCAGGCCCTCATTATTTACCTGGTTTAGCTCCTCCTAGGCTTTTCTGAAGTTTGGTGGTCTGAGGAGTGTTCACATATATGAATGAGGTACACCAGATGTTTTGTATGAGGAACAGGTCTATTGTCTGGCAGGTGTCATTGCAGTGTGCTCTGGTGGGGAGACTCTCCAGATGTCAGTATTTGAGTATCTGGAAGTCCCTTGGCTTCTCTGATGAATAATTGTCAAACCTTCCCAAAATGTTTCTGTTCAGCTGCGAGTATTCATTTCCCCCTTCTGTATGCAGGCCTTTGTGAATTTCAACTTTCCAGAACAGAGTAGACAAGATAGAGGACAGAGCTAAGGATCTTTACAGACTTTCAGCCTTCCTCTTGCCTCACCTCCATGTATGCACACACACACACACACACACACACACACACACACACATACACACATGTATACACACGCACAATTGCATTCACACACACATGTACACACATGCACATGCATGCACACACACACACACACACACACACACACACACAGTACTGCCTGGTACTTCTGCTTCCTAAGCCTGTCATGGGACTGTGCTAAGCTAACTGACTGGCAGGAATTGCATCTCATCTCTCTGTTCTACCATGCCAAATACTTCCGTGTGTCTACTTTCTGTCGTGCAAAAAGTAAATATTAATGAGAACAGTTGACTTCTCTTAGATCATGGTCACCTACATGATCTCCTGATCTCTCCGTTCTTATAGGTTATAACTTGCCTTGTATAATTTTTGTCAGGTTTAGAGGTTGGTAGAGTTATAGCCATATCAAAAAAGGTGAGATGACTTGAAAGTGGGGTAGGAATCTCAGGGCAGAAGGACTATGGGGCTTAGGAGACAGTGATGGAAACAGATAGGCAGCCAGTGAGAGAACACTCGGCACTATGGCCAGACTGTTTTCCTGCACGCCAGGCAGCGATTCTTGAGACACGCTCACTGATGTGCTCGGTGGGTGTTTATTGAGTACCCACTACATGCCAGGGATCACTCTAGACCCGGGATATGGACAAGTTTAAACAAAGACTTCTACTCCACTTGACCATATATCCTGATGCAGGTATAGGTGACAAGCAGTACAACACATTAATGAAAAGTGCTCAAGGTAACTAAGCAGAGCTGCGTTTCCACCATGAATACAGAATATATAGAATATAGATACAGTTTACTGTGGAATGCTGAATGTAAGGGCTCCAATACTGATTCCTCCTCCTAAGAATGAGGATTCGGGTATGAAGAAAGAAGCGGAATTCAGGGTCACGTACAAGGAGCCCCAGACCAGCTCCGAGGCCTCCTGATTCCCCTTCCTGTGTTCTTCCAACTATTAATTACTGTGCAGCCCGCGAGACCTCCAAGGCCATGGAGCTCTTAAGCCCTGTAGAAAGGAGATGAAAATGCCCCTTCCGTTGCAATGTACCAGTGCCAGCGCATAGACAAAGCCTATCCTGAGCCGTAGCCTCTTAATTGGACCTGGCAGTTCCCTGGGCTACCATGCAAATTGGAGAAATCCCAGGGCTGTGTGATAATGTTCCTAATTCGTAATATTGCTTCTCGCAGTTGCTTCAGACGTTATAATCAACTCAAGATAAATCACATCTGTAAATTGTAAAATGCCTTAATTTCCAGCGCGCTCATCTGAGCTCCCCAGTGCCGCAGGCTCATGGGTTTACAGGCGTTTTGAAGCCACCCTGTAGAGGCACCATCAGCCGTGTGGTGGTTTTCCAAAGCTTCCATGGTGGACCTGCCCATCCGCTGCTCTTTCTTCTCCACCTAGCTTGCCTTCCTGGAACAGTTGCAGGTTTCCCCCCAGTTACATTTGTTGACTTGTTTTCAAGGGTGTTATTGTTGGTGTTCTTATTACTTTCATTATAAAGCGAACAGGTAGGTGAGAAACACTGGACAGTACTGAGAGTAAGAAAGCAGAGAGGAAATTACCCAGGAACTATGCTCAACAAAGCCAAGGTTAACATTTTCATGTGTTCCTATGAATAACGATATTCTTCACGCAATTATATATGCAACTATATACTGTCCCTGACTTGTTTCTTTGTTTCCTGTACATTATGCAGGATACACAGCTTTGATGCTATTCCAAAGCTTTGTAAGTTGCTGATGGCTGAGCCAGGTGTGGTGGCACGTGCCCTTAACTCCAGTACTAGGAAGCAGAGGCAGGCAATCTCTGTGAGTTCAAGGCTAGCTTCGTCTACATAGGGAGCTTCAAGATAGCCAGGGCTACACAGTGAGATGCTGTCTCATAATCAAACAAATAAACAAAACCCCCAAATTTATTTTTGGATGGAGACATGGCTCACCAGTTAAGGGCACTTGTACTTGCAGAGAACCCAGGTTCAATTCCCAGCATCTACAAGGTGATCCACGACCATCCATAGCTCTATTCCAGGGTGCACACACTACAAACATGCATGTAATCAAAACACTCACACACATAAAATAAATCTAAGAAAGCTCTTTTAGTTAAAATTTTAAAAACCAGGGCAGTGGTGGCACATGCCTTTAATCCCAGCACTTGGGAGGCAGAGACAGGAGGATGTCTTTGAGTTTAAGGATAGCCTAGTCTACAGAGTGAGTTCCAGGACTGCCAAGGCTACACAAAGAAATCCTGTCTCAAAAAAACTAACTAACTAACAAACAAACAAATAAATACATGCATACATACATACATACATACATACATAATCTAATGGCTGCCTAATTCATCACTCGCTACTAAATGGACCATAATGACTTAAACAGTCTTCTCCTCTTGGTGGATTCTTGCATTTTAGTTTTAGGGGTTTTTTGTGTTATTACTGTAAAGTCTTTCTCTTTTGGAAGATTGCAGATACAGGTCTCTTCCTGCTTAAAGTCTAAGAGGTGCAGTGGCATGTCACTCCAGTGCCAGTCTCATCATGCGCCCTTGGAAGGGACTTGTTTTGAGGCATTTTTGGTAGAGGCATTGCCTAATGAAATACTTCTGCCCTCTGCTGGTGGAATCCAGAGATTCAACAGGAGACCTGAGGTGGGAGAAAAAAACAAGGAAGTCTCTGGGCAGGGGCTGGGTCTTCAGTGCTCTTGAAACCTCGTCAGGTAGACAGGCTCCGTCTCACACTTTCCTAAGGCCAGCTCTGGCTCCCACCTGGCCTTGGAAACACTTGAGTAGCTGCCTGAGGAGAGTTGGGGAAGACACAGAAGCACAGACCCTGTGCCCTGAAGTGGCAACAGTAGAAAGCGAGGCGGAGCACTGCCCTGGCTCTCTGGTGCCACTGAGAGCCATGAGGAAACAATTATGTTCACAGTCCACAGAGTGGAGATGCTCGCTGGGGCAATGCAGCACGTCCTATCTGTTAAGAAGAGGCTTCATTTTACCTCCCAATGCTAGGCAAGCAAAAATAGATCTAAGCAAATGCAGTCATTTCTTTTTAATTTTTTTAAAACTTTATACAGCTTTACAACAAATTTACATTTCTAGTATCAACTATGTTTTACTCACTTACCTGCCACCCAAACCAAAAATCCCATAACAGAATTAGATCTAGAGAAACCCTCGGTTTATGTCCTCGTTCATAACTCATGGCCGTTCCTTACACTCAGTCCCTCGGCCCCTTATATGGGCCAACAAAGATGGCACCAAAGTGTCTCTGTGTGGGGAAACATCCTGGGAAGAAGGCCAGGCTGGAACTGGACAGGGAAGGTCCTAACAGGCAGCCTGTAGAGTGTGGAGGAAGCTATGTCTACCTGGGAATAGTCAACAGGGAACAGGTCTCACCAGAAATGTCCATCAGGGAGAGAATCGGGAAATGTGGGCAAGAGCTTAGGTGAGGCCTGGGCTCACAGCTGGCATTCTAAGGAAATGCGGATAGACAACACCAAAATGTCTTAGCAGAGGGGCTGGAGAGACGGTTCAGGGGTTAAGAGCACTGGCTGCTCTTCCAGAGGACCTGGGTTTAATCCCCACCCAGCACCCATGTGGCGTCTCACAACCATATGGAACTCTAGTTCCAGGAGATCAAGAATGAGGGGTGAGAGGCTGGCCAGGACTCACTGATAACAGGAATAAAAGGGAAGATTCTAGAAATGGGGATTTGAGATTAGAATAAAGGAAGAGTGAACAAAACACACCTGACTTCATGCCAACGTCCTAACCCTCAACACTTCTTTACTTAGACTCCAGAATAGAGTTTAGCTAAGAATTAAGCATCCCTGGCAGATAATCAAATAATACATTATATCATGAAAATATGATACAGCCTAGCAGTTTTGGCCAGGGAGTGATAGGGCCTCCTGAGGCCTAAGCCATCACAGGAGACTTGTGTGGGAAGCCAGGGAGAATGATGGACATCCTCCCCGAACACCCCTGATGTGAACATTGTGGATGGAGAGAATGGGAGCAAGGGTACCTCACAGAGAAAACACAAAAGCAGTGGATCACCTTGAGAAGTCGGGCAGCATACGAAGGCAAAGAAGTGGAGCTCACATTTAAGTGGGTAGGAAAGACGTCTCAGCAGGGCCTGTTTGTCTCTTAGCTTCTCTAAGGGAAGAGAGGGGCTGGTGATTGACTTGTCCTTTTGTGGGTCAGAAGGGAAGGGTTATACTCTATGTGATATCTGTGAACAAGCCACCAACTGCAGAAAGGCAAACCGGTAGTTAGAGTGTGCACAGAACCATGAAAGGGAGGAAGAGAGTGGAGACCGGCGAGGGATGAAGCTATCTGTGCTCAAAAGTGGATGTATGTCCAAGGAACTGACAAGCAAAGCTTGCTGGGAAAAATACATCTGTGTGAAAGAAACAGAAGAGATTGGGATGGGGACCTCAGCGCTGCCCACCTGGGCTTAGACGGGCTCTACCGTGGGAGGGGTTGAGTGAGCACAAGACAGGGCGAATGGGCATCAAGAAGCGGGTGGCTTTCGCAGCAGGGGGTCTGCATCTCTGGCTAACGAGTGAAAAGGAAGTGAAAGGCAAGCTGGGCAGCGTCAGACACCATAGGAAACAGGGCTGTCAGGAGAAGAGAAAACCAGAGAACACAGAGGGCCATCTCTGAAAAGAGGCATGGCAAACGATGCCAAATGCAAGGAGCATCCATTCTACAGACCTTAAAGGGAAAATGAGAAAACAAATATACCATGGAATACAGAATGAGAACCAAACAATTTGCCGAGGACAGCATTGAAACAGTCCTTAAGAGGCCATGGGATGAAAAGAAGTTAAACAGAGATGCCACTTGCAACAATCTCTACAACATAAACATAGCCGGATTTGTACTCCTGAGACCAGAGATGTAGTTTGCTTCTGGAGAGAGTGAGAACTTTCCAGATATACTGTGTGGAGGGTCAGGAAGCAAGGCAGCAGAGAGAGTGGAGTGGGAGGCACGAGCCAATGCTGTTGGCACTGAAAGAGGGTGAACCTGAGGCTTCCGGAGGCTTCCTGGGCCTATAATAGTGTGTCCTGCTGACACATAGGACCAAGCAGTCAGAGATGGGAAAGATGTGTCTGCGCAGAGAAGTGTGTGTCAAAATGCGGAAATGGCTCAGCAGGTCAAGGTTCTTGCCACACAGCCTGGCTTCAGTCCCCAGCAGGTGGAAGGAGAAAAACAGCTCCACGGAATTGTCCTCTGGCCTCCGTCCATACCATGCACATGCAAATGTGTCTAAGAAATAGGGCTGCACTAGAGAGGGAAGTGGTTTTATTGATGTTTGAGCTACATGCTCTGTTAAATTAACTTCCATTGCAGTCAAGGAATCCTGAATCAAAACTGGAATCATGAGTGAATCACATGTAAGGCCTGTAAGTGTGCCAAGGTCTTTTGTCCTCTCTGCTCCTGACCGGGATTCCTAAACAATTCTGCTCATGTGCGAGCCGGGATCTCCTGGGCAGCCTAACGCCCCCCTAGTGCTCTGGGGAAAGATGGGAAGGGACTGTGTGAGGTCAGCTCTGCCCAGCACAGCTTATGCCTTTGTCCCAGCCCGATTCCCTGGCAGACACCCTGCATTTCCATTCTTGCTGTAGAGTAAGACCTGATCTGGGAAATCTTTTTGATCAAGACATAGAGGCGAGGAGTGAATGGACACTCATCCTGTGTTTGAGTCACAATGGTTATCTTTGTTGGATCTACAGCTTGTGTGTGGCAACCATATAGGTGTGGGCTCTGAAGCAACTGCCCCTTGATTCTCACACTGTCCTGTTGTGTCTGAAGATGGGCAGCTTTTGAGAAACAACACTGCCTTCTAGTGGGTGCTTTTCTGAGACACTGGGTTTTGGTTTGGGGACTGAGTTGTCCTTGTGGTAGTTGGCTGCTTGGTTGTTTTGTTGTCCTGGTAAGGGTTCCCAATACTTCCAGCATGGTAGGCCAGCACTCTACCACTGAGCAACATCTTCATCTCTCAATCTTGAACTGTGGACACATAGCCTGGCTCTTTATCCCCTCTCCCTTTCCCCCTACCCTTGCAAAGCCTTCCCCTCTCCCCTATCATGATTCATAACAGTAGCAAAATTACATTATAAAGTAGCAACAAAAATAATTATATGGCTGGGAATCACCACAGCATGAGGAACTGTATTAAAGGGTCGCAGCGTTGAGAACACTGTTAAGAAGAATCCATCCAAGAATCAGTTTATTGAGCTGTAATCTGGAAATGAAAAAAAAAAAACTGAAATCAGATATCAGGACTCAGTTGTGCTTCCGTGATGTAGAGTACAGTGCTCCAATACTTATGCAGAGAATTCTAATCCGGACCGCAGGGTGAGACTATTAGAGTTGCACTTCAAGGATCAGAGACCCTGGGTCACTACCTCGCTACAACCAAGCATGGACACCTGCCAAAAATAAGCATGCCCGGTGTCCCAAGGTCTAAAGGAATGTGGGGTTCATACTAAAAATATGGGTTCAAGTTCAGCACGGTGTCTACAGAAAACCCTCTGGCCAGCGTTTCTCAGTGTTCTAGAACCATCTTTTACAATCACAGCAGGGGGATGTCCCTAGCAAAATACACATCCTTGTATTCCAGCCCCAGCCGGCTCAGTTATAATCTGTGGTCAGGGCTCGGTGGAGGGAGGTGCAGCCCAGGACTCTTTGTTGTGTGAGCCCCTAAGGTAACTGTCAGGCTTATGGTCCAGATGTCTTGGGGCTTCCGCATGCTGGCATGTGAGCTGCTGATGGCTCATGTGCATACTGTCCACACCCTGACGTGAGCTCTTATCTCCCACAACACCCTTCGCTGTGTCTGGAAAGACAGCACCAGGAAAGTAGGGGAAGAGGCTGTGTGCTGATGTAGTGGGACCAGGGAAGTTAAGTGGAGAAAATGAGCTAGTGACCATGACTTCTTTCTGTCTCTTTGCCTGTCCTCCTCTACCCTACAGACTTCCCTTCCTGGCCTGTGCTAGAAGTACCTCTCCTCCCCATGAGATGTGTTCAGCACAGCCTCCCTGCTCCTGAGATAGGGGTGATGTCAACTGCCAGCCAGTGTAGGTCTGATGAACGTGTGTATGTGTGTGTGTGTGTGTGTGTGTGTGAGAGAGAGAGAGAGAGAGAGAGAGAGAGAGATGGTGGGGGAGAGAGAGAGAGAGAGAGAGAGAGAACATGCTTATCTATGTGGAGTCCAGAGGTCAGTGGTCAGAACTTAGGTTTGCCAGTTGGCTAGATCAGTTAGCCAAAATTCCCCAGGATTCTCTTGGCTCTGCCTCTTGGCTCTTGGATCACACGAATGTATCACCACAGCTGGCTTCTTACACTCGTGCTGGGCATCCAAACTCAGGTCCTCACGTTTATACGGCAAGCACCACTGAGCCATCTTCTCAGGCCCAGCTCTAACAGTCAAGTCCCGTTAGCAGCTAAGACTTTGCTCTAGTCACATGGTTAACCCCAATGATTGCTGTGACGACCCCTATCCTCCCTCCAGCAGCAGTGTCCCCCAGAACGTAGAACATGCAATGGGCGGGCATGTTGGTATGGCTGCTGCTGCAGACAGTTCGGGTCTTCTGATCAGAGCTTCATAGACTGCAGCTGAATTCCCCAGGGGTGGTATGGGAATCCCCTCTGAATGGAGAGGTTTGGAACGAGCCTTGGAGGACGGCAGCTGGCAGGCTAGCCCCTGCCTCATCCCTTCTGGATCCTGTCTTTTTCACTGACAAAATGCAGCTGCTACACCAAGCTGGAAGCTCTGAGCTACAATTCTGTGAGGCATGGTACAGACTTAAATGATTCTCATAGATTTGAGGCCAGAGGGATGGGAGGAAGGGGTGCAAACCCCTAGGTGACAAGTGGGCCACCTCGGGGTGCAGCTAGTAGGGCCTGTGTCTGCCCCAGGATTTCTCCTTGTTTTGTGCCTCTGCAGTAGGGAAACGCAGGCCATCTAAGCACAGAGTTCATACTGTGTGCTCCTAAACAAGACACGGCCCCTCTTCTTCCTTTCCCATTCCCCTCCCTGACTCCAGGGGCTGGGCAAATGCCGGTGTGTTGTTGTAGCCTATTTCAGGCTTATGGCTCCAGGGAGGGTTGAAGACGTGAAGTGCTATGTGGCTTAGAAAGAAGGGAGATCATGTCCTGCGTTAGTCTCAAATGTCACCTAGGGTCCAGTGAGAGTGGCTTAGAAACAAACGCCAGCACATCTGAGTCCAAGGGATGGCAGTGAGGCCCAGGATGGGGGATGGAGTAGAGCCCTTGGGAGGAAGAACGGGGCACACAGGGAAGGGGTTTGAAGGCAGAGTTGGCAGGAAACTTGACAAAGAAGTAAGAGAAGGAACGCAAAGGAGGCAAAGAGTTAGAATGAAAAGCCTTGGCTCTCGGCAGGCTCCAGAGCGGCTCAGCTGAGCTGTCTGAGTGTCCAGTAGCAGTGTGCTAATTATTTTTTTCCTCTTTTTTTTTCTTCCTGTTTGTTCCCACCTTCTTCCTGACTTTTTCACCCTCTCCCATCTTTCCTCCTTTCCTTTCTCCTCCCCTCTGCTCTCCCTCTCTCTCTCTCTCTCTCTCTCTCTCTCTCTCTCTCTCTCTCTCTCTCTCTCTCACACACACACACACACACTCCACACCCTTTTCCCATCCCCCCCCCAAAGCTCTCAGGTGGATGTGAGCTGACAGTGGTCCTCCAGGATTTCAGCGCAGGTCACAGCAGTGAGCTGAGCATCCAGGTGGGCCAGACGGTGGAGCTGCTGGAGCGACCGAGTGAGAGGCCCGGCTGGTGTCTGGTCCGGACCACAGAGCGGAGCCCCCCGCAGGAAGGCCTGGTCCCCAGCAGCACCCTGTGCATCTCCCACTCACGCAGCAGCGTAGAAATGGACTGCTTCTTCCCCTTGGTGAAAGGTAGGACGGATGGAGGGGAGGGTGGCCAGCACAGGTTGAGCGCCTCAGAACGGACCTTGGAATCCACTTTGATTGAGCTGGGTTTCTCTGAGATCTGGAGGTAGAGGGGATATGTCAAAAGCTTGAGGAGAAAGCTAAGTGTGTCTGTGTGGCTTAGAGAAAGCCATCCGACCTTTCTGAGTCCATCTATTCTTGAAAAACAAAGGTTGAACTGTTGACTGCTGACCTCTGACCTCTCTCCCAGCCTTCTCTCTGCCCCACACTACACCCAGAATCGAGTCTGCACCCTGACAGGAGGACCAAACGACCCCAGCAACCAGCCACAGGGAAGTAGGACTTGGCCATCACCCCTGCCACTTAAAATTCAAGGTCCCCCATCACTTTTTTCCTTTGATACGTTCAATGAATAGATAAGATTTATTAGAATGACTGACAGGCAGTGGCCCAGTTAATCCAGCAATGCTGGCTATGAACAGAAAGTCCAAGAATCCATAGTTGTCAGTCCACGAGGCTGGGTATCTCATCTGGTCTTCAGTAGATACTGGAATCTGAAGAAGGAGGCTCTAATGCCAGTGAAGGAATGGATTTGATAGCAAGACAAGAGCTAACAGGCAGAGAGTGAAACTTCCTTCTTTCATGGCCTTATACAAGCTTCCGGCAGAAGGTGTGGCCCTGATTAGAAATGGGTTTTCACCATCTCAAAAGATCTGGATTAAAGATGCGTCTTCCTACCTCAAAGATCCAGATTAGAAGAGGATCTTCCTACTTCAGATTAAGCAGATAACCCATCACAGGCATGCCGTCCAGTTTTGGGGTTTAGTTAATTCCAGATATAGTCACGTTGACAACCAACAAGAGCCACCACACACCTGTTATCCAGGCCTTGGTCTGTTTTCTGTGTACTCTGTGTTCCCTCCATGTGCCTTTTATTTATTGATGGCAGGGAGGCCAAACGCAGTGGCTCTCCAAGAGTGGTGGCCAGCAGGACAGCTTCTGCATGCCCTGGAAACAGGTTAGCCGTGCAGATGCTCAGGCCCCATCCACCTGCTCAGCAGGTGACCGCGCCAGCTTGCTGTCCAGGGGGCTGATGCACAGTGGCCTCTGAGAATACAGGCTTCCAAAGTCAGTGTGACTTTGAACTCATGCATTTTTAAGCTGAGGAAACTAAAGGTCCCGAGGCTAACAGAGAACCAGTCTTAGTCTGGGGCTGAGTTATATAAATAGTCAGATATTAGCACAGGGACACCATCAATGCTTGAGGACCCAGCGAGGGCTGCCTGATAGGTGATAACTTTAACCGCTTGGAAACCTGCAAGTTTGGGAATTCCATCTGGGCATGCTGCCAAGCATGACTTACTGCTTCTGAACTCTAGATGGCGATAGTGGACTGCCAAGTCTGGACCGCCCAGCTCTTCAAACTCAGGGGGGTTCCAGATGTAATACAAATCAAAACCTAGGTTCCTCTTACACACACACACACACACACACACACACACACACACTGCATCCTTCACCCTTGGGTTAACTGCCTCCTCTCCCTCCCCCTGATGACCTTGGAGCGATTGCCAAGAAGCTGTGTGGCATTTATAATTGGAGTTTCCCCCACACCCCTCTGAAATTCTTGGTGTAAAGAACTCAGGTACTTAAAAAATCAGGAACTTAGTGAATAGGTCTCTGTTTTGAGTTTGGTGGGGAAAAATGGGGCCCATGGAGGATGGATTGTTGTGAGGTAAAATAACACACACACGCACATGCACACGTCAGGTCCTGGCACTTAGCACACCTCTGTAGTTGCAAGCTGGTGCTTTTGTTTCATTATTCACTGATTGCCCAGCAGAGCGCCTACGACTCCCACAAATCCAGCCAGAGACCATAGAGTGCAGGCGCAGGGTAAGGGAGAAAGGCTGGGGAAAGCTGGCTTTTCACAGATTCCAGGTATGGGTTGTTTTTACTGAAGAGGGCCTCAGCTCCAATACTGTGACTAGGGGGGCCTAGACCTCCCCTCTCTGGTCTGTGGCTGAGCGATCTGTGCATACTCTCATAGCTGGGACCGCTACGTGTGCAGATGGCTGGGATCAAACCAAAGATGGAGATTCAGAAGGTAACGACAGCCGTCTAGAGGTACAGGCATTCAGAGTGAAAATCCTTCTGGACAGATTAGGGGAGATACAGCTAACAGTGGGAGCTGAGGACAGGCCTGGGAAAGAAGGGGGAAGAACGGAGAGAGGCAAGCAAGCAGCTGCAGAACTTTTCCAGCTAACTGTAGTGGTCAGAAGGGCTTCCAAAAGTGACCACCAGGCCACATCTCCCATCCTGGTGGCTCTTCGTTTGCAGTTGGCCTTTCTCTCCAAGCCTAGGCTGGCTAGTTGGCCTACAGAGCAGCAACTTGTGAAGCCACTCTCACTCCCAGCTGAACTAGAAAACGAGGGTACCCAGCCAAGCGTGGGAGCTTGCACCTACGTTCCCAGCTCCCAGGAGGTTGAGACAAGAAGGTCGCCACAAATTCAGAACTGCCTGGGCAACAAGTGAGATGAGGCGGGGGAGGTGAATGTGACATGATCGTGGGCATGCCCTGCTCCCAGCAGTTAGGCTCTACGTCATAGAGAGCACCCCTGGTGCCCTGAGTAACGAACGCCACGTTTGGAAACAGCAGAGACCCATTAAGCTGCTCCTGCTTGCATCCCAGCTGGCCCCCTAGTGGCAGCCTGGCCTTTTCTTCTGCCAGCTGAGGCTTTTCTTCAGTTAGGCAGGCACTCTATATTAGAAGTTACCCAGAATGCCTTCCTCTGACGTTGTGGCCTAGGGGAGGACAGCCCCATCTAGGAACATGGAGGTTAGAAGGTCAGAATTGGTATCCACTTCAGTTCCCAGGAAGAAGGAACTGGCCCTGCTAACAACCTTCCTGGGTTGGTGCAAGTCCTTGCCTCGCATGCTATATGAAGTCAGGCCTATCCATGGTATGCTAAGTGCTGTATGGATAACTGGGCCAGAAATGGGAGCACAGGGACTGCACAGCATCAAGGTAATTCAGGCCTTCACCCAGTGTGCACATTAAAGGAAGGTGCAAGCCTTCCAAAGTGACAGTACCCAGAACAGCTGGAGTCAAAGTCCCTGTATTGGGCATAAGAAGTGAATCCAAGGTACAGCCTGGGTTGAGAACCACCGCACCAGCCCAGTCTTCCAGCTTCCAAAGAGACTCTGAGTCCCACGAAGCCACAAGGAGAAGGGGCAGACCAAGCTCCACCACTACCACCACCACCCTCCCTCCCTCTCTCCCTCCCTCCCTCCCTCCCTCCCTCCCTCCCTCCCTCCCTCCCTCTTTAGTATAATTCTGCGTTAAGAGCAGTAACCTTGGGTTTCAGATTACTCTCCCATGCCTAAAACCATAAGAAACTAAAGAGGCATGGAGGATGAATATTGTCAAAACAGATCCTCTCAGGCGTGAAGCAACTGGTTACAAACTGCAGCTGGCTGTTCTCCTGTCCCTCTGCATTCGTAAATTCAGAGCCCACTGCCTCATGGAATCTTGGGAGTATGATGAATGAGGAAGACAATGGGTCCCTACACTGCCCATACAATTTCATTCCATAATAACATTGCCGTTATAGTATACCTGCAATGAAAAATAGTAAAGCATTTTGGTTTTTACCAGTCTGTTGGGTTAGGTGGCAAATGCTGTGATACCAGCCCGTGAGAGGTGGAAGCAGCAAGGTCAGAAGCCCTGGGCAGTCTTGGCTACACAGTAAACACAAGCCAACTGGGTTCACACGAGATCCTTTCCCCCAACAAACAAACCACAATACACTTGGTACCTGAAACAAATGCATTGAATAAGAAATACAAAGCCAGCCGGTGGTGGCGCACACCTTTAATCCCAGCACTTGGGAGGCAGAGGCAGGCAAATCTCTGTGAGTTCAAGACCAGCTTGGTCTACAAAAGCTAGTTCCAAGACAGGCTCCAAAAGGACAGAGAAATCCTATCTTGAAATCTTGAAACACACACACACACACACACATACACACCAAAAAAAAAAAAAAGGAAAAGAAAAAGAAAGAAATACAGTGATCGATGAGGCTGGAGAAATGGCTCAGAAGTTAAGAATACTAAACACTGCCTGCTCTTCCAAAGGTCCTGAGTTCAATTCTCATCAACCAGCAACCACATGGTGGCTTACAACCATCAGAAATGAGATCTGGTACCCTCTTCTGGCCTGCAGGCATGCATGCAGGCAGAACACTATATATATATATATATATATATATATATATATATATATATATAATAAAAAATGAAATATAGTAATTGAACTGGGTGTGGTGGACACACCTTTAATGCCATCACTCAGGAGGCAGAGGCAGGCAGATCTTGAGTTCTAGAACAGCCAGCGCTACACAGAGAAACCCTGTCTGCAAAAACAACAAACGAACAAACAAAAAAATGAAAAGATGTGACTGGGATTCTGAAAGAAGCTCCTGGTTATTTTTCAGCATAAAAAGTCAGAATTAAAAAAAAAAGTTAGAATTGAAATTTTCCCTTTTTTAAAAAAAAAAATAATAGAATGAAATCGGTAAGTGACCCTTGATTATGTTTAATCCCATTAGGGGAAAATTGGATTCCTTGAGTTTCTGGAATCCTAGAATTACAGATGATGGGCTCGCCCTTCTCCTAACGCAGTGTCCCTGACTGGAGGCAAGCCAAGCGTGACAGAAAACCCCCAGAGACTGTGGTGTTTGATTCCAGAAGTCTGTTGGACTTAAGTACAGTTCCACCCTAGGAAATTCCTCATACTTAGTGCTCAAATCCGGATACTTGCTTCCTGCCCAGGCCTGTTCAGCTTTCCTTCCCATCCCCCACCCAACCATTCCCACTCTCCATCAACCTAATCTTTTTCTGGAATGAAGTATGATGCGTTACATATAAAACTTGGACATTAGGGGCCTTGAGAGATGGCTCAGTGGTTAAGAGTGCTGACTGCTCTTGCAGTTTGGTTCCTTGCGTTTGGTTTGGGACCCACATTTGGTTCCTCGGACCTGCACAGTGGGTGACTTCAGACCCAGGGGATCCAATGCCTTCTGAACTCTGTAGATGCCAGGCACACACATGCTGCATATGCTTACATGCAGGCAGAACACGCGTACACATAAACTAAATAGTTTTAAGATGCTGAATACATCTCTTAAGGCATAAGAACCTGACAGTTGCTCCCTGAATCCTTTATAAGAGACTTCAGATAAAACATGTTGAATCCAGCACCCCTACTTCTTTCAAGTGGTTATTTGTACGTGTGGATCGGTGGTCTTGTTTGATGCCCTGAGATGGGAACTCTGCCGCCCAGGCTTACCCTGGACATGGGCTGACCTCTCACTCACAAGCCTCTGCCCCGGTGTTCTCTAGACAAAGGGCTTGGCGGTAAGGACCTTCCACTCTGAATGTCTGCTCAGGTTTGCCTGCTCCTAACAGCCTTCCATACTGCCCTTTAGGCTGGAGTGGTCATTTTTATTACCCTCATCTGTCTTCCTGAATTGCCTCTGGGAATTCTCAAACACGTCTGTTTTCTTTCTGCACACTAGATAAGTACCTGTGGGGATCTGAAGTCATTAGCCTAAATTGCTTACATTCGGTGTCCCAAACACAGAACAAATATTCACTTTGAGGTGCAGTTTATCAGGTCAGACCACACAAACTTTCTACTTTTATAGTCAAAAAGGACTGATGATCAGCATGCTTTGTGCGTCTTTGAGACAGGGTCTTACTAGCCTAGGCTAGCTTCCAGTTTACCCTGTTGTAGAGGCTGTTCTTGAACCCCTTATCCTCCCGCCTCTGCCTCCCAAGTCCTGGGGTGATGGGCATACCCCACCATTTATAACACATGCTATTGTGCTATAATCTACTTGTCCTTAAAAGGGTACTCATAGCCCTCTGTGGAAACAGGAGGGACTGGTCCTCAAGTAGTTAGTGGACTTCAAGGGACAGGCTGTGCCTGAGAAGGCGTTTGTTTACCTAGGAAGTCACTTGTCTTCCTGGGCTGTCTTGCGGCCATGACACTGATGAAAATGGCTCCCAGAGTTCCTGGATGACCTGAGGAAAGGAATGTGAAGTAATGGAGCCTTTTCAACTGTGAGGTTAGTCTTACTGCTGTGTGCACAGGCTCTTCCTTAGTACAGCAGTGACCGGAGGCTTTCCCAGGGTGTGTAATGAGCAATAAGAGATGCTGAGAGCTGATGGATAGCTGAGACCCTTGGTAAAAGAGTCTGGGTCCTGCCTCGGCCACTGCCCAGCTGGTGACTTTGAGATACTCCAAGTATATTGATGAATTATCAGCGTCCATGTCCGTGCCTCAGCTTGCAGGCCACACACACGTCAGGTCAAGCCTAAGATGCTTCCAGCCTGCACCCCCTTTGGGGCTGTCTAAGGATTCTGTTTCTGGTTTCACCTTAGGGGTTTTCAGTATTATATCAACTGGTGTTCTCTCTCCCTGCCTCTGTTTCTGGTCTATGAGAGGTTCTTTCCCTTGTCCAACAGCGTGCAGAAAGCAGCTTGACCGACATGGTCTCTGAAAGAGAGTACAAGCCCTTTGTGTTCTAAATATGATCACATAGCTGGGCAGTGGTGGCACAAGCCTTTAATCCCAGCACTCAGGAGGCAGAAGCAGGCAGATCTCTGTGAGTTCGAGGCTAACCTGGTATACAGAGCAAGTTCCAGCCAGGACAGGCTCCAAAGCTACAGAGAAACCATGTCTCAAAAAAACAAGAAAGAAAGAGAGAAAGAGAGAAGAGAGAGAGAAAGAAAGAAAGAGAGAGAGAGAGAGAGAGAGAGAGAGAGAGAGAGAGAGAGAGAGAAAGAAAGAGAAAGAAAGAAAGAAAAAGTATCACAGAGGTGGTAGCCACCATGAGATGGTTGACCTAGAACACACAGCTAAGTTGGCCCACTACCGTTAATTCGTGGGCTTCAGTATGTTCTGCCCCCATCAGGAGGCACAGGACTGTCCAAGGAAAGCACTTCTTTCCTTGGCAGCTCCCATGGAGATGGAGAGGTTTCCCTCATCCTGTCTAGCTCCGGTGACTTACCTTCTGCCTAATGTCAATTCCCTCAATACCTGCTGTCCCTAATGTAAATACATCTGCATGGTGATGATGGCATCCCTTACTGTCCAGAGGGGAGATAGCAGGGAGGTCTGAGTGTGATGGGCATGGCCTCCTGAGACAACTGGTGAGCTCAGCATGGCAGTGAGCACCAGGGAAGGCTACCAGAAGAAGCTTAAGCTGGCAGGAAAGGGGTAGCCAACAGTGTCCCCCAGAGAAGGGACAGCACAATTGCCCCTTGCTTGAACCTATAAGGGACTTCACCCTAAAGGAATGGAGAAACCCAAGAACACTGACTGACTCAGAAAGAGGAAAGTGTGTGTGGCGGTCTGGCAGCTGCAGTGAGCCTGTTCTCACTGCCCAGGGGAGGCAGGAGCAGCTCAGGCCTCTGGGCCTTTGTTGGAGCAGCTTCCTAGGAAGATTCTAGGCAGTGGGACTCTGATGCTTCCAGGCAGGACAGAGTAGTCAGGCCCCTTCTCACTGCATGCCTTTGAGACCAGCTCCTCATTGAATCTTAGCCTAGCACTGAAAATACACATAGTGACATCTTTATGTTGTCAGCTATGGTTGGTTTTGCTTTATTTCATTACTTTATTTATTTATTTATTTATATTTTATGTGCATTAGTGGTTTGCCATGGGTGTCAAGTCCCCTGGAAGTTTAATTACACACAGTTGTGAGCTGCCATGTGGGGACTGGGAATTGAACCCACGTCCTCTAGAAAAGCAGTCAGTACACTTAACCACTGAGCCATCTCTCCAGCCCCAATACTTTTTATTGTTATTAAAATATAATTACATCATTTCCCCTCTTTTCCTTTCTCCCTCTAGCCCCTTCTATATCCCCTCTCCTTATTCCTTCTCAAATTTATGGCCTCTTTTTCTTTTATATTATATATATGTGTGTGTGTGTGTGTGCGCGCGTGTGTGTGTGTGTGTGTGTGTGTGTGTGTACACACAAATCTATAAATGCAGCAGAGGCTGACCTCTTGGTATTGTGCACAGCTCTGGCCCTCTCTCAGCAGTCCTTAGTTACCTGTCATTCTTTGCTCACAGGTGGCATTCCTTGAGATTTCCCTTTTCTGCATTAGCATGTCTTGGTTGTGTTGTTATTGTTCAGTCTTGGTTAGGCAGCCATATTGTCATGGGTGTAGCTTCTCTGCCATTTATGGAGACAAATTTCACAGCACAGTGCCAGGCTTCTGACTCTTACTCTCTTCCAGGTCGTTCCCCGAGCCTTAGGGGCAGAAATTAGGTTGTAGATGTATCGGTTAGAACTGGGCACTCCACATCCCTTAGATGTTGTCTACAGTTTGACCAGCTGTGGTCTTCTGTGATGGTTTCTAGCCTCTCCTATGATGAAGGCTGAGAACTAGACTTATATCTGAAGATTTGGGGCTGGGAACCCATTTTAAATACCGGCCCTTTGCGTAGACACTAAACAGCCTGCAGTAAGAATGGGTCGTTGGGTTTTCTCAACTAGGTCCACAGCCACCTCAGGAAATCACTTCTGAGACTGTGCGCACCTACCTTAGTTTCTGCATGACCCTGGAGGCCACGGGAAACCTAAGGGCTGGCCTCACACACAGCAGACCATGAGGTGACAGTGCCCAGAGACAGAACTGAAGACCTCAGCTCAAAGTCTTCCTCCTGTCTCACTTTGAATAGAAACCGAGCATTTGCTGGGACTGCAGAGACTCAAAAGACAGCTCAGGAGCCTGTGTGTTAGATTCCTGACGCTGCTGGCACAGGCCACAAACTTCATTGCTTCAGACAGCACAAGTTTCTCAGCCTGCTCCTCCATAGATTAGAACTCCAACATGAGCTGCACTGGGCTAAAGCTGACAACTCAGAAGCTCCACAGAAGCAGCTGTTTCTGCCGGTCTAGCTTCGGTAGCCACCAGCATCCCTTGGTTTGTGTTCCCCTCCAGTATCCCCAAAGCCCAGTGTCATGTGCCTCTGATCCTCCTTCCTAGTCCATGGACCACACAGGAGGTCTTCTACCTTTAAGGATGCCTGCAGCTACCCTGTGACCACCCAGAAAACCCAGGACAACCTCCCTATGTCAGAATCCTTAACTGAGTCATGCCTGCCCAGCCCTACCTTGTGAGGTGGCATATGAACGGGTTCTGCGTAATAGGGTGCCACTTGACGGAGTTGTTATTCTGCCTACCTCATCCTACCACTCCCTGACCAGTCTGACTGAGCTTCTCACTAGAAAGCAATCGTGTTTAACCTCGGGGGCTCTGCTGTTAGCTCTGCTATCTGTAACACCCAGCTTCCCCAGATCCCCATACACCTGATGGCTGCACCTTGCTGCCTTCACATCTGTGTGTGCTTTACCGGATTGTACACTTCCCTTCTCCCCTCCTCCCCATCTCACATTGCACCTCATTCCCTGCCTCGATTTCCTCCCTTTCCTTTATCCATATCAGACATATCAATCAGTGTTCCTCCTTTGGCCCTTCCTGTAAACTCCTCCTACAGATGTCTGTTTTGATCATTGCTTGATCCCCAATGTCTAGCACAGTGACAGACTTGTAAGTTCTCAGTAAATATTTACAGCAAGGAAGGAGGGACCATGCAATGGAGACTTTAGAGTGACTATGGGAAAAAATGGCCCCCAAAGGGTGTGTCACAATTGGGAGGTGTGACTTTGTTGGAGTAGGTGTGGCATTGTTGGAGGAAGTGTGTCACTGCGGAGACAAGCTTCGAGTTCCCCTTTGCTCAAGCTTTGTTCTGTGTGACACTCAGTCTACTTCCAGTTACCTGCGAGATGTAGGATTCTCAGCGACGTCTCCAGAACCATATCTGCCTCCATGCCACCATGTCCCTCGATGATGATAATGAACTGTCCCTCGGAACTGTAAGGGAACTACCCCCAGGTAAATAAGAGTTTCCATGGCCATGGGGTCTCTTCACAGCAATAGAAACCTTAACTAAGACAGCCAGGCTCAGGATGTGGAGGGAACTCACTGAAGCCTTGGCAGGAAGACCTGAGGATGGGGTAGGGAATGCTGTCTCGTGCTGAGCTCTCTGTGGAGACGTGAAACTAGGAGCCCCTCATTTATTTAGAATAAAATATGAGGTGAGGTCCTCGAATCTGACTGTGAGTGGAAACCTCGAGTAAACTGACTTGAGCTGCATCCCTCCAGAGCTGACTTTCTACCTGACACATCAGAACATCCCTGTTGGGCCCCAGGAAGCCGTGGGATGCTGCTGCTGCCCATGGGAGTGGAGGTGGCTCTGACAGTGGAAACTGAATGCCCACCGTGGCAGTGGACACTCAGCAAGTATATACTTCCCTAAACTGTAACTCAGTCAAAGCGATAGACTTGCACTTCTCTCTACTCTCCTTTGGGAACACTTTGACCTACTTACAAATGAGCATTTTTGGAAATGCACAGAACCTGGAATGGTTGTTTTTAGCAACTCTAGCTGCAGCCACCTTTCGCTTTGATAAATAGCTCCCTCCTCTGAGCTCAGCTCAGAGGCTACTCAGCATGGATCTCCAGGAATCTGTCCTTGATACCAATAGCTCTACCTCTGTCTCCACAGAAGACTATGAACACTGTCCAGTCTGAGGAGACACCAAGTCCTCCATGCTACCCTACATCTTTCACCAATTTGTCTGGGTCACCCACTACCTTGGACCTGACCCAAACCAGAGGGGAAACGGAGACCTTTTACTAAAGAAAAGAGGGTGCTGACAGGTGAAGTGGTGTGTAACTCCTGTAGGGATAAGAAAACCGGGAAGAAGCAAGAAGATGCTGGGTGGGCAGGAGCAAGGAAACACATTCACAAGGCAGTTGCTGGAGTCCTGTGGGATGAGCTCACTATGCTTACATCCTTGGAGTTCTACAGCCAGCTCTAGATACATAGTGCTACCCACAAGGTTAGCAGTGGCTAAAACACGCCAAACAAAGATGACTAGAAGGGATTCCTGTGTATAATGCTGACAGCCATGCTGTTTCTGTAGTTATTACCGTTAAAATAAACTATCATCTGAGACTAGTCACACGCATAGACATTGCACAGTTTGGAAAAAGACTTACTTGGAGCTCTGAAAATTAAATTCAGGAAAATATATCACACCTCCTTTCTAAAGTCTCCAGTGCTTCTGCCCAGTGGTAACGGTTGTCTCCATTCCTCTTTCCACGTTAATAAATACCCACATCCAGGCTTGGCTCCATCTGTAGTTCCTTTGTCCATCATAGAAAAATGAAGCTGGGTAGTGGTAGTGCACGCCTTTAATTCCAGCACTTAGGAGACAGAGGCAGATAGATCTCTGTGAGTTCAAGGCCAGCCTGGTCTACAGTATGAGTTCCAGGACAGGCTCCAAAGCTACAGAGAAACCCTGTCTCAAAAAATCATGAAAAAAAAGAGAAGAAAGAGAGAAAGGAAGGAAGAAAGGAAAGAAGGAAGAAAGAAAGGAAGAAAGAAAATCTCAAATCCACTGCTTCTAGAATTCACCCAGCTCTTCTTTGTCTTTGGTCAGAGAATATGTTTGATAAAAGTTGTCCTTGCTATAAAGATTTTCATTTATACCCTATTCTCCTATCTATCACGGAGACCATCTATCACGGAGACCAGCTTAAACCTTGGCAGGAGGGCCTAAGGACTAGGATAAGAGAGCTAGTAGTTCTGGCTAAGAATGACAGGAACTGTTCTATGGCCAGGGTGGAATAAGTGATCAATACCTGGCAAGAATTGTATGTTGTATGTTGTTAAGCCACAGCCACAAAGGAAAGCCAGGACTGGGTCACTTGGAGAAAGTTATGGTGGTGCCAACAGGCAAGCGGATCAGAGGTCGGAAAATCAACACAGGAAAAAGGGTGACTAAGGAACATGTATTAGCAATCATAGAGCATCAGGAATGGATCCCAGACATGGTGGCACACATTGGCATCCCAGCTACTTGTGAGGACAAAATGCGACTATCATGTAAGGTTCAAGATCAGCCTGGGCAACACAGTGAGACTCCCATCTCCAAATAACAACAACAAGAGGAATAGGAACAGGAGCAGAGGAATTGAAGGAGGAACCAGATGTCAGCATTGGAGAAAGCAAAGATGCCTATGGTTAGCTGCTTCCTAAACTACATACACAACTGGACTCTTCCCAGAGCATGGGCCCCAAAGAGCCTATGCTTCTCTGCCCTGGCTTCACATAGGAATATTTGCTGGGCTTCTGAATTCTATAGTGGCCGCAGTGGGGCCAGCCCTCTGCACTCAGTAGGAACCATGCGCTCAGCCTCTCTGAGCCTGGAGATATCACTGGGAAACTGGGCCGTGGGTGATCTGAATGTAGTTGACACCAAATGAAGGCGCTCAAAGAACGCTAGGCCGAGGTAGGGTAGAGTTGTTATCCTGTCTGTCTCTGACCTGGGCTGTCACTAAGATATATGGAGAAATACTGTGATCTAGAAAACCCCTGTCTGGCGAATCTGAAAACAGTGTTCCTATAGCAAGAAATGGGACGTCTGTGTATTGATTGAAAAGATAAGTGGGTGCCTGTGGTGACAGCCCGTGTGGCTCAAGGCAGTGGCTAACCTCAAGGAAATAACAGTCATCCTAGCACCCCATGCCAGACCTGGCATTGAGGCATCTGGTCCAGGACATCTGCAGGCCAAGACCCGGGAGTCCTTTGGTACAGGGGGAGTTGAAACACAAAATGAACTGATAGGTAGATAGGAGATAGATAGCTTAATTGATTTAGGCTGCTGTTATCACTGAAGACAATGCCAAAAATAGTGTGAGATTTGGCCACCTGTGGAAATTCAAAACAATCTAAAGATTCTGCTACAGTTCAGAGGTTTTTAGCCTGAACTTTGGAAATAGGAAGGTAGCTTTTTTTTAAACTCTCTGAAATAAGAGTCAGTCAGTCTGCCTACCTACCTACCTACCTACCTACCTACCTATCTATCTATCTATCTATCTATCTATCTATCTATCTATCTATCTATCTATCTCTATCTACCTATTTACCTATCATCTATCTATTTATCTATCTATCTATCTATCTGTCTATCTATCTATCTATCTATCTACCTACCCACCCTCTCACTCTCTGTTTTCCCCTTCCTCTGTTGGCTTTATTCCAATGCAGCTTCTTCCCTGGTTGCAGCATGACTACCCTCAAATGCCTTAGGCTAACATTGTACCCACTTCAAAATCATCCGCAAAGAGAAAGCTCCTTTCTCACTAGCTCTTGCTAAGCTAACAATGGTTATGCTTATTGCATGAAATTGGATCAGATGCTAAGTCTGATCCAAACCCTGTGACTGACATGCAAGACCAAGTCTTGTTTAGGTCATCTTTGGAGTGAGGGATGGACAGGAGGAAGATATTCAAAAACATGTTCTGTGCCAAGCTCTGGTCCAGGGTAAACAAAATCAATTCCTGACCTTGTGAAGGAAAGCTGTGTTCTAAAAATAAAAAAAAGACAAAGGTGTTAGTACAGAGAGAAGTGTGGATGGCAAGTGGAAGAGGGAAAGAATCACAACATGAGTGGTTCTCACTGTAATTTCTGTACCAAATTAGTGTCATGGGGCACTCGCAACAATGAAAATTCTGAGGTCCACTCCATACCCACTAAATCAGAAAGTAGATTTGAGCAGGAATTTGTGCATTAGCACGCTCTCCAGGTTATTCTGATATGCATCACTGATACCCCAGTGGCTCACTGGCTGTGCCACACATCACATACAAACCCCCGGGGAATGTTTAAAGCTGCTGCTTCCCAGATGCACTCAAGTCAGTGAATCTGGACAAGAGACATTTAGCCTTTAATCTTCAATCCTTGGAACCTCCTGGGGAGCCAGAAAAATTACCTACGATTTGTAAAGCTCGCTGGTGGTTCATATTGGCAGCTGTGCTGAAAACCACGGTCCGTCATCCACCCCTTCTAAGTTCTCGTGAAAACGTGACACATCCAGGTGCATCTAGGTGGTCTTGTTATTGGTTGTCAGGGTCTAGGCCAGGCGTCTCCAGCTTCTCAGGCTCCTATTCAAGGCACTGAAACAAAGGCTCATACAGATTTGCAAAGTACCAAGGGGACTTTGTACAAAAGCACAGTAAGCAAGACCAGAGCGCACTGTGCTGTCAGGAGTGATGGCAGGCTCCCTGAGTGAGGGTAGAGGGCACTCAAGGATCCCAGGCTATTGCCTGAGACTTCATTTGATAGGTTGAAGGCAGGGGTGTTTTTGCATGGTTCTCTATTTTTGACCAGCAGACATGGATTATATAACATCTTTTCTATTGCACCTGTTCCCACATTGTCTCTGAATTTAATTATATTGCATGCCCAGTTATGCATAGGCATGAGATAGTAAATAAAGGGGCGCTCCCTAAAAGTTCACTGAGAGGACACAATGTGTCTTACTGTGCATATACCCAAAACTAGCCTCAGCTAGATCAGTGTTCCTACTCTTGTATTTGGACATAACCCAGCTGGAGTAAACTTCAGTAGGATAAGGTATGCAGTTAGTTCAATAAAGGTGGGAGTCCCAAGGGTGTTGTTTGAGAGGGATGTATGTGCATAGTGTATACAGGTAAGAGTCCTGATGTGTCAAGTGCATTATTAGAAAAGAGTTGTGTACATGGTCCCGACTTAGTGGAGTACTGGGTTGCTGAACTATTTCTTAAGCTACTGCTTCAATTTGGGACCTTATTTTCTTAAATCTCTAACATAGGTTAGGTGTCTGTCTCAGTTAGAGTTTCTGTTGCTGTGAAGAGACGCAATGACCACAGCAACTCTTTACAAAAGAAGACATTTAACTGGGATGGCTTACAGTTCAGGGATCTAGGCCATTATCGTCATAGTGAGATATGGTGGTGTGCAGGCATATGTGGTGCTGGAGAAAGAACTGAGAGCTCTACATCTTGATCTGCAGGCAACAGGAAGTGATCTGAGTCTAAGTCTACACTGAGTGTAGCTTGAGCATAGGAGACATCAAAGCCCACCCCTGCAGTGACACACTTCCTCCAACAAGGCCACGCCAACTCCAGCATAGCCACATTTCCTAATTGTGCCACTCCCTGTGAGATTATGGGGGCCAGTTACATTCAGGGTACCACAGTGACTAAATTATATTCTTGGTGAATGTATCCTTGTGTTTACTTTCTAAAGTTACCAATTGGTTTTGTTCACTCAGGCAGACCCAGTGGCTAAGAAAGAGTCTGGAACACAGCACTCATAAATATTTGCTGAGTTAATGGGAAAAGCAACATCAGTAGCCTAGGGATACTCAAGATATCTCCGTTGGTCCGCAGACATTGGTCAGTCTTGTTCTAAGAGGCCATTTGGACAACAGTGAGACTTGTGGGTTATTGATGTTGAATCTTCAGCAGGAGTTTATTTTTTGATTTGATTTGATTTGATTTGATTTTTTTTTGAGACAGAGTTTCTTTGTGTAGCCCTGGCTGTCCTTGAACTCTATCTGTAGACCAGGCTGACCTGGAACTCAGAGATTCGCCTGCCTCTGCCTCCAAAGTGCTGGAATTAAAGGTGCGTGCCACCAACATCTGGATGTAATTATTACTTTAACTCTGCTGGGAATAGAACTAAAGGCCTCACAAATGCTCACAAGTATCCCCCTGAGTACACTTCTAGGCCCTCACCAGTAAACCTCTGGTGCATCTTTAAATTCCTTTCAGGATGTTACATAGTGAAGGTATCACAGGGTACCCCATAGATAGATATAATTCATGCACCAATATTAAAAATAATTTCAATCTGGGTGGTGTTATTGCATGCATCCCAGGAAGCATAGGCAGGTGGATCTATGTGAGCTTGAGGACCAGTGATCAAGTTCCAGAACAGCTAGGGTTGTTATACAGAGAAACCACGTCTCAAAAAAGACACACACACACAAAAGAGTAATTTAAAAAGAATGTTCCAAGTATCAAAAGAGGTGGATTATTTAGGCAGTATATTGATCTTCCCTGAATTGGTTGCTTTTCTAGTAGCTCTAGTGGACACCAGAGAAGAGCGACTTAGGCCGACAGTTCAAGGGTACACTCTGTCATGGCAGAGGTGTCATGGCAGCAGGAGCAGGAGCTGTTGGCTACTTTGCCTCACCAGTTGAGAAGGGAGGGATTGACTATTAAATATAAAAAGTAAACTAGAAAGAAGTAGAGGGAGATAAATGTTCCTTAGCCAGCTGTCCCTTTTTTTTCAGTCCAGGGTCCTGGTATATGCACTAGTGCTTGGTATGTGCACTAGTGCTTGGTATATGCACTAGTGCTTGGTATATGCACTAGTGCTTGGTATGTGCACTAGTGCTTGGTATGTGCACTAGTGCTTGGTATGTGCACTAGTGCTTGGTATGTGCACTAGTGCTTGGTATGTGCACTAGTGCTTGGTATATGCAATAGTGCTTGGTATGTGCAATAGTGCTTGGTATGTGCAATAGTGCTTGGTATATGCACTAGTGCTTGGTATGTGCACTAGTGCTTGGTATGTGCAATAGTGCTTGGTATGTGCAATAGTGCTTGGTATATGCAATAGTGCTTGGTATGTGCAATAGTGCTTGGTATGTGCAATAGTGCTTGCTATATGCACTAGGGCTTGCTATATGCAATAGGGCTTAGAATATACAATAGAGCTGACTGTATTTAGGGTGGGTCTTCCCACTGCGTTTAAGCCAATCTAAAAACTCCTCACAGACACGCCTGGACATTTGTTTACTAGATGATTCTAGATCCTATGGAGTTGAAAAGGGGACTCCTGAGCATAGGCTGTGTGAGTAGAACTGCCATTTCCCTGTTTTCCCATGTCAGAAGGAACAGCAGAGGCACCCGTCACACCTGACTGGCAGACAGATGACCTTGCCAGTCTTGCTGGGAAGTAGCAGAGAGATGCACAAGGACCTTAGGTCCTAAAGGTTCTGCTGGAACAAAACTCTTTAGAGTTTTTCTTTAGAGCTAACCCATTAAAGCAGCACCGTTGATTTTATTTCTCAGACTCACCTTAAGGGTTTGTTGTTGTTTGTTTGGACAAATGGGCTTATGGATGGAGGAGATTGCTTGGCTTGTGTGACTGCTCCTTACGTGTCAGCTAGGAGTGTCCGTTAAGCCACACTGTTCTCGTTCCTCAGTAGCATCCCCAGCCTCCATCTTGCCTTTGTTTCTATTTTCTTCTTTCTTGACTTTTCCCAATGTTAACTCTTGTTTCTGTTTTGTTTTTGAGACCAGTTCTCACTCTGTTGCCCTGGCTGTCCTGGAACTCACTATGTAGAGCAGACTGGCCCTGAACTCACAGACATCCACTTGCCTCTGCCTTCTGAGTGCTGGGATTAAAGGTATGGGCCACCAGGCCTGGTTCCTGTGTTAAACCCAGGCCCTTAAACTTGCTAGACTATCCCTCTAATACTGAGCTATAGCTATAGTTCCAGTCCAGAGTCCATTTTTCTCTAACCAATGGACTTGCTTTGTGAGTGTTTCATCCTTCCCAAGCCATTTCTCCTAAAACTGGGCACAAACTAGTGGGAGACATATCGTGTTAGAGGCTTGTTCCGTGGTTCGTGGAAAGGTGCATTTGATGCTGTTCAGGTCAGCATCGAGGATACTGGTAGACACTAAGCTTAGCCTTGAACCATGAAAAAGGCATAAAGAGGGAAAACACGGGGATGAAGGAAAAGGAACGATAAATCCGTGGATTGTAGCCGAGAGGAGATAGTGGACGGACGCTTACGGTAGTAGGTAGCTGGGGTGCTGGATTCTTTTTCTGCATGCATTTCTGGGACTATTAGACATGGGCTCTGTGAGTATCCTTTCAAGTTCTAGACAGGGCCTTGCTATACAGCCCAGGCTCCTTGGTAACTCTTGGTCCCACATCTTCAGCCTCCCTAGAAATGCGCCACTACACCCATCTGTTTTCGTTGTGTTTTGTTTTCATTTTAATAAGAAAGATCAGCTGGGTGGTGGTGGTGCACACCTTTAATCCCAGCACTGGGGAGGCAGAAGCAGGCAGATCTCTGTGAGTTCAAGACCAACCTGATCTACGAAGCAAGTTTCAAGACAGCTAGAGCTGTTTCACAGAGAAACCTGTCCAAAAAAAAAAAAAAAAGGAAAAAAAGAAAGAAAAGAAAAGAAAAGAAAACTAAAGATCGGAAAAGGTGGATTATCTGGCCTAAGGTCAGAATTAGTCAGTGATCTTTGAACTTCAGTTTTTATTATGCCAAACCCAGAAAGCTTTTGCACATCATTTTGATGGGGAAGCTGATAAGGGAGCATGGGATCACTGCCATTATTAGTTGTAAGCACTAAAAGAAAGGAAAGAAAGGCTGAGGAAGTTTTGATAGAGAGAAGATAAGGGGAACCAGATAGGGACAGAGTATTGTTTTGAGTCTTCTAATCTGCCCTTCTCCCATCCCTTTGACCTCTTCTAGCTCTGTATTATAAGCTAAAACTAACTCTGATAGCCTTGGAAATTTCACATAAGTATTTGTTTTGCGTCAGGGGCGCTAGGTAACAGAACCCTTAGTACTTGCCTATGCCCACGGTCACACTCGTGTTTGCGTATTTCGTAAGACTTAGGGACGCTGCCTGCTAGCTGCTGCGTCCCTAACAAACAGCTGGACCTTGGAACTCCGCCCCCCTTAGTCCCTCCCTTGCCGCCAAGCCCCTCCCTCCTGCCTATGGTGGCCCAACTCCCTGTAAGTCCCAGCACCGCCAGGGTGCGGGAGGAGGAGGAGGAGGGCGACGGGCGGGAACGGGACTTGGGTGGCGCAGAAGTTTCCTCCCGCTGTGCTCTCATCCCGGCCGGCGCCCGTGCCATGCCGGAGCGCTGGGGGCGCGCTGCAGCATGAAGGGCGGCGATCAGGCTTACACCCGAGGTCCCTCTTTGGGCTGGTTCTTTGCTAAGTGCTGCTGTTGCTTCCCTTGTAGAGGTGAGTGGCATTTTAACCAGGCTGGCGGGACTGAGGAGGGAATGGGGTGAGAGCTCTGGGGAGAGGGTACGCTGTGAACTGCCTTGGGCTCCGTTTCCCAGGCAGCAGAATGCGCGCGCTCTGGAGGATGCCGAGTTACAGTTTGGGGACGGGTTGCTTCCCAGCGACTTTGGACGCGGGAGACGTGGAGTGAAAAAAGGGACTTGGAAGAGGCACAATTCAGTGCTCATTTACATACGCTTCGAGATGAGCTGACTCCTGGCTGGAGGGATGTACTTGACTCTGTTTTTTCCAAGTGACAGTTTTCTTAGGGAACGGGAGATCACTTTTCTCTGCTTGGACATTCGCAGAACAACGTGGATTTACGGCTTTTGGCCAGATGCTGGCTCGTTAATTAACCAACAACTCTTTCTTTGGACCCAATTAGGACTGTATTTAATTATTCTGCTAATTTTAATGTTATTGAAGAGACTGGCAGGAAGCAACTAGTTTCCCCAAAGCAGCTTGCAAAACAGAGTGAGTGAGAAGGGTCTCAGAGGGAGGGTTGTGGGTAGTGTAGCTTCTCCTGAAGAAAGGGGGTGGGGTGAGTACTTAAGCTGTTCATATCACTTTACCACTTCAGCCTGGAGAGCAGGGAAGAAAGAATGTGTGTGTGTGATTCAAGACAAAAGGCCATACTTCTTTTTTGGTTTTTGCCCTAATTTTTTTTCCACCAATTGTGACTTTGGTCCAATTTACATATCCTCAGTCTAAGACCCATAATCTAAGCAGCACCCATACCACTTTCCTATGGAGTTACCCAAGTGACCCTTCCTCATAAGCCTGGCAAGCTCCCAGTCCTAAAGAGCTGTGTGACCAAAGACTGATGACATCTCAAGGACCTTCCCCCGTGTCATCAAGGTTCAGCAACAGATTCTCTCGTGTCTTCTTTAATTTGAAACCGTATCCTGCTTCAAAAGTGGACTTTCAGAGGGAGGAGGGTTCGGAGTGGGCAGGGACTGGAAACCCAGGCTGGGAACTGAAGGGCAGGAGTAGGGGAAGCCAGAAGCAGCCAGTGGGATCTGAGTGGATAGGTTTGCTCTGAAGGCTGTGTTGTTTGCCCTAGGATGAAGGGTTTTCAGGCAGGCTTTCTTGGGAGTCCGTTTCCGGTCAAAGAGGAATGTGGGGTTTGTGGTGGTGCACATGTCCCCAACAGCTGGCCTCCTTGGATCCACATGGTGCAGTGCAGTTTTGTGAATTGTCCCTGCCTTTCTTTGCTGAGCAGAGAAGTGGGGGGACCAGGGCGCCAGCCTGGGAATTCAGAATTTGGTGGCTGCAGGCTCTGTGGCTGGAAGAGGGGGCGTGGGAAAGGGGGTTTGCTGGAGCTGCCCCAGATCCTGGACTAAAGCTGGGGAGAGGTGATAAAAAGCTGCTACCAAAGCTGCCCTCCCACTATTCAGGCTTCTGCCCCTCGCTTTTTCCTAGATTTAAAAGGTGTGAGGCTGGACCTCTCTGGGGGCTGGGCAGAGTGAGATAGCATCTGTGGTGTTTGGCTGTCTCCGCACTGCCTTAGAAAAGGGAGTTGGGAGTCTCTACTCAGCCCCAGGGCATCAATTCAGCAGCCAACAGAGAAGATAAGGTCTGTTTTGAAGCTGTCTGCATCGTATTGCCTGGAGCCCAGAACTTTGTGGGAGGATGCCCCACTGCAGAAGGAAAGGACTCGGGAGAGGTTCCACTGCAGGGTGTTCACCGGCCGGACTTATCTGCCTACTCACCGAAACCAGTTTCTCAAGTCTTACAGACTTGCTGCCATTGGAAGGCAGTAGGGAGCTACTTCCCCCTTTAAATAAAGGCAGCTCGTCATTTTATCTCTTTTCACCCCTCTGAATTTGCTCTCTTGCTGCCTGACACTGAGGCTCAGAGGTCAGAGCCCACAGGTCAGTAGATGTTTGCAAACTGGTTACCTGTCAATCAGAATGTAGAGGACTCAAAACCCACCGAGCACAAGGTAAAAGGAATGAAGAAGTCGAAGGTTCTAGTTATTTTTTGCTTGAAGCTTAGAGAGCCATACTGAACGTCTCTGGGCGGAGTGATGTGTTTTTAGTTGCTGTCACTAGGAAAAAAGCCAGGGATTCAGTAAATGCCCATCTGTGGCCTATAAATTTCACATTTGGCTGAAAGTATACACTCATTTAGCTTAGCTTGTCTTCTGACTTGGAAAAGGGGGATTTCCCCCTTCTTTGCTTGTTTGTTTATATTTTGATTCTGTTGAGTACAGTAAAATCACAGAGAATAAGGAGTGATGGCTTTTCTTCTCTACCTTGACATCCGGTGCTAAGGGAAAATAACAGAAGGCCCACCCTTTTCTTATAAGGAAATAGAGATAGGGTGAGGAGGAAAAAGTGAGTGATGTATTTACAGCTGCTTCTTTGAGAGGGAAAGCAATCAAAAGTGCAATAATGGTCTAAGGAAGAGAAGTAGATACCAGCTTGCGTGTCAGAAGGGCCATAAATCACCGGTGTCACCCTCTGGGGGAACTGGGTACTGTTCAGGCAGCCAATCTGTCCTTTAAGAAGTGGGTCAACTTAAGCGACTTCTTTAGTTAGCTCAAAGTTTAAGAAAAAAACATAAGCTGGGTAGTGGCGATGCACACCTTTAATCACCAGCACTCAGGAGGCAGAGGCCGGTGAATCTCTGAATTTGTGACCAGCCTTGGTCTACAGAGCTCCAAGATGGACAAGGACAAGGCTATACAGAGAACCCCTGTCTCAAGACAAACAATTAAGCAAACAAACAAACTAAAACATAAAGAAAGAAGAAACAAACAAGATGAAAAACCTGCTGGGCCAGCAAGGTGGCTCAGTGGGTAAAGGTGCTTGCTGCCAAGCCCAGCAACCCAAGTTTGATCCCTGGGACCTGCGTGGTGGAAGGAGAGGACTGATTCTTTTGAGTTGTCCTCTGACCTCAATATGCAAGCCATGTTAAGCATCACCATGATAAATGAATAAATATATGAATTTAACTTTAAAAACAAAACTGTTTAAATGTCTTTCAGAGTGACAAAGGAGATTTTAAATCACCGGAAGCCTGTATATGTCCCACAGAGTTTTGTGGCTTAGATCATGGAGCCCAGATCTTTCTAGAAGGATGCCAATTTTAGGTCTCTCAATTTTCCAGTCAGCTTGTAATTCACTTGGGATGTGTGGACAAGAACCCTCCAATTAGCCACGCTTGTTTACTGCCATCCCCAAGTCCTTATATGTGAAGCCTGGTGCTGTCCTGTCTTCTCACTTACACTGAGATACTGCAGCAGGCTGAGCATCTCAGAGGGGAGGGTGGCGGTCCACGACTTAGTCTAGGTGAATCCACCCATGGTCCTTTCAGAACAGGGGTAGTTTCCGCTTGGCTCTAACATCAGAGGGTCTGGACCAGTTTCTGGAGAGTCACAGGATATCCAAAGTCATCCTTCTCTATATTTATCGTAATTTTTTCCCTGTCTTTTCCCTGACTCCCTAACCAGCAGCCTTATGACTTGATGTGATACAGCTCACTTTATAAACTGCATTTGATGTGTGAAACCATGACACCAAGTTCCTTTAAAAAAGGTGTTGATCACCTGGAAGAGGTTCCATATGACACTTTAACTCACTACCCAAGGGACAAAAATCTATGTACCTTAGACCTGAAAACTCAAATCACCATTTGATTTATTTTTTCCCCAATATACCTCTTGGCCCCCCACCCCCATGGATAAACCCTAATCTGGGGAGAGACACCAAATATACACACTGTTCCCACACACACTGTCCCCAACTGTCTCTGACTTCCCTATCTCTTAACTGGTGAGGAGTAACGGGGATGTCAACTATGATCCAGACAGCAGTAGTGAGTGCTGGACGGGAAATTCTTCTTTGGGAGGGAGCGTTATGATGCAGGTAGGCATGCAGATGAACACTGAGCCCTTACAGTGATGCTGTGGGCACACCCGACTCCGGCGCTACCGACGTTCTGTTCCATGATATTCATTTTGAGGACCTTACCCTAGTTCTCTTCTGCCCTGAAATTTTGCCCCCTCTCTCATTTTTCAGATGATAATTTTTTATCGTCCCTGCCATACAGAGATGTACACTATGCCATGGGGTGATTTAGGACAATACAGGGCTTAAACAGTAGATCTAGAATTCATCCTGATAACCTGTCTTGCACACCTAAACTTTTAACCGCTTTCTGAAAAATGTAATAACCCATTAACTCCAATTTGTGTTGTTCTGGGTATGGGGCCATCTCCTGGAGCATGGTGGACTTATTAAGAACCACACCCTTAAAGAAAAACTGGCTCTCCCTCCTGCAGGAGCCAGTAACTGATGGTGGGTCCTTAGTTAGGGGTGGGGACTCATGAGCCCCCTCCCATTCCATGCTAGGATGTTAGTTGGTTTGATATTGTACAGGCCTGTGCAGGAATAGCTGTCATGAATGCATGAGTCCCATGGTCCTGCCGTGTCCAGTTTGCTCCCGCCCTCCCCAACCTCTGACTCTTAGAACCCCTCTGCCCTCTACTTCCATGATGATCTCTGAGCCTTGTGGAGGAGGGTGTGATATCAATGTACTATTTGTGGCTGAACACACCGTGATCACTTATTCTCTGCACTTTGACCTGTTTGAGTTCTTGCATTAAACCTCCATTCACTGCACAAACCTTTCTGATGATGACCTGCACTGATCTATAGGTAGAGAGATATGAATTCCAAGGGTAGTTTGATACTGTGGTGATTTGGCAAAATAAGAGGAGTAGTTTCATCCTGGTGCTTATGAGATTCACAAACACAGGTTCTTAACCAGATTTGCAATATCAGACATGTGTTTGCTCCTGCAGAGCAGACCTTAAATCCAAGCAGTTGGTTACCCTTTTAACATCAGTGCCACTATTGCACCCATGCATTTCTTGCACCAGCAGTCATTATTGTGGTTCACAAGATTCACAGTTAAGAGCATAGTACCTTTCAGTACTATGGAATGTAGCCAGCGGGAAAAAAGCTTCCTAATCAATACCAGCATGATTTCTCCATTCCAATGTGTCTTCATCAGTAGGGTCATTCTGGTTTGCCCCATCTCCTCTTCAGTGATATCACTTCAAATAAAACCCCAGGCCCAGTCTAGCCATTCCCAAAGAGTCCTGGAGAGGGGCTGTAACCTGACAGGAGGAGAGAAAGGCTGAGCCTTGAGAGGGCCTTCTCCCTCAGAAGTGCTGAAGGGAAGCTAGACCCAGACAGAAGCCCAGTTCATTTTATTTCTCTAGAAAGGGGAAGAGACCAGACCAGCCGTTAGTCGTAGCAGGACCAGAATGCCTTCCCAGGATCCTTCCTCTACTCTATCTCTGGGCATGAAACATCTCTTCACTGAGATGCCACCGAGAAGTACAGACATCACTCCCCAGTGGAAGCCCAGATGTTGGCTATGGAATGCTTTGTTGTTCTTGGGGGTAATGGTACCATCTGCCTGGTTCGCTCTAAAGACTCTTCTATCCAGAGATAAGACAACGCATGCCAGCCTAGCTCTTTATCGTTCCTAGGAAACATCGGTGTAATTTTGTTGCGGTATGTTTTGACCGCTGGTTCAGTTCATTCAAAAGATAAGCTCTTTTCTTGTTTATTTACTTAGTTATAAGAGACTTACTATGCTGCCCAGCGTAGCCTCCAGTTCCTGGGCTCAAACCATTCTCCTGCCTCATCTTCCTACCCTAGCCTTCCAAGTAGCCAGAACCGCAGGCACGCATTCTTAATGCGTATCCCTGCAGTTGGAAATGCATCCACGAAATGCAGTCCTCTCCTTCCATTCTCGACTGCTCCTGGTTTTATGTAACACTTAGCCTTTTAATTCGCTTGCCAAGTGTTTGAGCTGACCACCTGTTAGCCCTGACCTAGAGACCTGGGAGAGGATGGGAGTCAGGATGGTGTTTACTACAGTGGGGCCCGCTGTGAGGCCCGGTTAAGACAATGTCTGTAAAGGGCTCAGCACAGCACCAGGCATGGAGCACGCCTTTAGAGCACTGCTATTAACGACAGCAGTATACTAGACAGAGACTCTGGCCTCTGTGTCGCAATGGTGTAAATCTGCATTCCTAAACTATTTAATGGTCTTGGCTCGAGCCATTGCCATCGTCACTGTGTTTCAATGTTGTGGAGTTGTCAAAGCAGGGAACACAAATTTGTCATTTCCTTTTACTAATAATTAAATCAATTTTAAAACCTATGAATGCTGCTAGTGTCATAATCATTTTACCCCATAAAAGAATCAACCAAAGACTAAGAACCCTAAGTGACCCCAAGCTGTCCTTCTTTTGTGCAGTAACACGGGGTATTATTTTGGTTTTGCTGGGGTTGGAAGTCAGGCCTCACCTACATTAGCAAGCGTTCTATCCCATCACGACATCGTCGTTTTAGAAGTTTAGATCCTGAGAACCCACATTCTCTAAAAAGAAAAGGCCATTTTCGTCTGCTCTTTGACCTCAGCTAGCAATCTAATGCATACTTCTCTGCCCATGGTGCAGCTACTAAGGGCACACAGCCTTGTTGCCCCTTCAGACTGTTTCTGCCTAGACTGAGAAACAAAAACAAACTATCCCCTCTACCCCACCCATTCCCCACCCCCACCCCGCCTATTAGTAAAGCCCCTGAGATCTGGATGTTCAGCTGGTGTTCGGACAGGGTCACCTATAGAGTTCACAGGTAAGGGACAAGGTGGCTTGGCTCCCTGCCTGGTCTTTTTCAGTGACTAATGGGATTTATCTTTCCACTTTTTGGAGGCAGCGTGACTTTCCCTGCGATACTTCCTGGAAGGAGTGGGGCCTCGGTTACACCCTGAGGTGACTGAGAGGCTGCCAATGGCTTTGCCTGTCCAAGAGAAAACATGAGAGTTTCTGAGCTGGTTCTTCCACATTCTTCCTGTCTTTCTGGTGACCACTTCGAGGAAACCCAAATTGAAAGGAAGGGAACCCCTTTCTGATGCTGGGTTAAAGCAGCAGCTATGTCTTTTGCAGCTGTCTTCTCTTCCCTGGGGTTTAATGACTTGTGAGCATGCGTTTCCTCTCCCAGAGCAACTGGTGCATGCCCAGTTCTCAGGACATCCTTAGCTCCCCCACTTCCTGCATGAAAATCTGCATGTTCGTATGGATGGAGGGGTATTATCTTCTCCAGCCACAGGGGACAGTACACATCAGCTGGTTTGCAAGGTCCAGCCTCACAGAAGGGCTATGAATCCTCTCTCTCTCCTCCCTGGAAGAATGCCTAGGAGCAGAAGTGACTAAGAGTGGTCACTCAGGGCTGTGGTAGACATGCTCTTCTCAGTCCCAGGATCTAAGAGTTAGTTTGCGATTTAACAAGCTCTCCAGGTGGTTGCAGCGCTCCCTGGGGGTGAGACACAAAGGCTTAGTAGCCTGACCTGGTGACCTGGTGGGAAACAGTGTTTCCTCTTTGACTTCTCTTCTTTTCTGTCTCTCTGTCTCTCTCTGTCTCTCTCCCCTCCCCTCCCTTCCTCTCCTCTCCTCCCTCTCCCTTCCCCCAGCTCCAGAAAGAAAAAGCATTCTGTGTGAGAAGGCCACCTCTCCCCTGGGGAATTCTCGTTTTGGGAAGTTAAGGAGGCCTCTCCTTGTCAGTTGCAGTCCCAGAACTGGGGGCAGGATAGGAGCGGGAATGAGGAATCCGGAGCCCTCTGTGCTATGGTTGCTCTGGGGTGAGGTAAGGGAGGCGAGGGCATCTCACTCAGCAAGTACTATGTTGCTTCCGCTTCTTTTCTTTACTGTGTTCAACAACAAAACCAAGCGTTAGACAAATCATCACTGCATGGTCCACCTCGTTCTGGGCAAACCGTCTTGTAATTTACATACATACTGTTTTAGAGCTTGCTTTTACTTCACCTGGAGAGCATCTTCCATGTGGACAGAAGGATTTTTGTTTGTTTTTTTCAAGACAGGGTTTCTCTGTGTAGCCCTGGCCGGCCTAGAACTTGGAGATCTGCCTGCCTCTGTCTTCCAAGTGCTAGGTTTAAAACCTGTGCCACCACCACCCAGCAGGATTTTTTCCCCCAGTGGTGGTGATAGAACCCAGAGCCTTCACATGCTGGGCAAGGACACTATCTCTAAGCTGTGTCCCCAGCCCTCCAGGATGTTTGCATGGCCAAGGTACTGCTCTGCCATCAGACTCGAGCTGGAAAACTGTTGGCGTGAGTCTTGTAGGAGGGGTAGGCTGAAGATGCTTCTGAGTTGTTCAGGCTGTGTGGGCACTCTGATACCCGGTCTGGAGTTTTTGGGTTTTTTTGTTTGTTTGTTTGTTTGTTTTTTGCCTTCCTTAGCTTCCATTTCTCTACAGGTCTGATTTTTCCCATGTAGACCTGTCCCCTCAGGATATCTATAAACTCCAGAGGCTGGAGCTGCAGGGTTGACCCTACCTACTCCTCTCAGTCATGTGGTTAATTTCAAAAAGTAAGTTCAAGAGTTGTATATTTTTCTTTGAGATATTCCTTGAAATAGAGGTCATTAAATCTATGCAAACTAGAAGGAAGCTTCAATTTTTCTGTCTAGAAAAATATGTAAATGGAAAAAAATTTTAAATATAGGCAAGTGAAGATAAAATTCCATCACCTAAAGATAACAAATTCTAGTGTGTGTAGGTTCACAAGAGTTACAAAATATCCTAGACTGTGAGAACAAATTACTAAATCATTGGTAGCTTGAGATGGACCATAGTGGTCCCTCCATAGAAGGAACCACATGTTTGGGCTTCCTATTTCATTTGAATACTTGTTGGGTCTCATACTGGGGACCAAGAGCAAACTGAAGTGCCTACTTAACATATCAAAGCCTACCTGGCTGCCCAGTCCTCCCAGTATCCCTTGGTCCCTACCTGTTACAAGGTATGGCTGGAATGCCCTGCCCCCATCCTGAACTTTCCCACCCAGGGGCAGGCTGCCCTTTTATGAGTTCACTCTAGACTCTCCCACAAGTCTCTGCCCCTGGCTATGACCTCCCTCATATCTACAATAAACCTTTTCCACCATACCTAGGAACCTGTTATATCTTCCTTTAATTCATTTTTTTCCATTCATCTGGTGCTGAAACCCAGGTCTGTTTTGATACATTAAATAGGCACCTGAGGCCCTTTGTTTCCAGGTTTAAGACCTAACAAATACCACTAGATGGTTTTTAATCTTGTATCAATACAAATTGTTCATATTTAATCATCCTCCTCTCAAGCAATTTCTCGCTTTTGCTCTAAACAGTATTATAATGACACATGCCCATACCTGCTTCCCAAGGACAGATTCCTAGAAATAGGGTTCTTCAACTTGGGGGGTATCTGAATTTAGAGGCTCATTTGTTGCTCATAGCTTCATGCCCTTCGGAAGGAACAGTGTGCTGGTTTGTTTAGGATTATGAAAAGGACCCTCTGGAACTTGGAATTTCATGGTTCCCCAACTGTTTGTTTCTGTTTACATTTTCTAAATTAGCCTAATTCTTTTATATGAGAGAAATGCCCAGCTCAGAGTATAACAAACTAATACCTTTGATTCTTGGGATATGTACTAACATACAGTGTAAAAATAGAAGTGCATTTTGTAGTTCTGTATTGCAAGGTAATAGACTGCAGTAGTTAAAAGGTTGAATACAGCAGTCACAGCGGGTGTGAGTGCCTGATACACTGCTTTTCTCCGTGACCTTGTACAAATTACATGAATACATTCTTTTTCTTGGTTTCTTTTTCTGGAAAGTAGAAATGACCATGGAATCTATTCATGGGTTTTTTTTTTTCAATGCCTAGGTGAATGAACACATATAAACTACTCAGCCCTGGCTTGTTGTAAGTGCTAGGGGTTAGGTTATTATGAAGCTCCCAGAAGTCCCTGCAGACTATGCCAAGGGTCATGTTCAAATGATTTCAGAAGAAAAGAAGAAAGAAAGAAAGAAAGAAAGAAAGAAAGAAAGAAAGAAAGAAAGAAAGAAATTATTGCAGCCATTCCTTAATCCTGTGGAATGTTAAAGCACACACTTTCTGTGTCATTCCAAAATTCTGGGAATTCCGATGTTAGACTAGTGCTCATAGAAGAATTCAAGATGCTTCCATGCTCCCAAATATTTTGCAGTTGGGCTCGGGAACTGGTCCATATGTGTGAAACAGTTACAGCAAACAAACAGAAGGGTAAAGAGTTGGTACTAAAGACTGACACCCCAAGTTTCTCTCCGATTGTTAGTGTAATTAAGCAGAAACTAACAGGAATCATCCTCCAGATGTCCCAAGGAATGGAAGACAGGTGAGGGCTTTTAAAGAGCTGGGATAAAGGGACCCATTTTCATGGGGATAAAGGAACAAAAACATTCAGAGGACCACAAAGAAAGCAGAGTAGAGATGCCATCTAGAGCTGCACTGTCCGATCTGTTGGGCACTACAGGGGGTTTTGAGGGCTTGAAATGAAGCTAGTTCAAATTGGGATGTGGCCCTGCTACACACACCAAGTTTCAGAGGCACAATACAAAAATAAATAAATAATAGTGGCGTGTGCAGCACTTGGATGCTATCATGTTAGAACGGAGATAATATTTTGCAGGTAATTATTGTGTTGAATGCTATCTATTGCACTTTCGCCTCTTTCTAGTTTTTGATGGAAATGGGGAAATGACATCATGCTAACTAGAGCAGATTATTTAGCTTTTGAAGGGTCGGTAGTGAAAAGCAGAATGCACCTGCTCTTTTTGTTTGGGGAGACAGAGAGGGTAGGTGGACTGGATCAGGCTATGGGGGAACCAAGCTCTTTGGGGAAAAAAAGTCTAGAACAACAGTGGCCCAGTGAACTTGAATTTCCTCCCAGGTTCCTAGAACTATGTCTTGCCCAAAAATCTTTCCCATGGTAAGCACTATAGCTGGTGTTCACAAATGTCCACAGGGATTCTGGGGACCCTCGACCACTCAGGAACCCAAGTCTGTCTAGAACCACAACTTGATTCTCCACAACCCAGAGCTGAGAGCTAGGTCTAGCTGGTCCTATTCCATCCCAGTCTTCCTGAGTGACCTGGAGCATCCAAGCAAGGCCAGAAGACTTTTTGAGACTTCCAAGGGGCTTCCTATCACTCCTCCAGGCTAGGTGGACAGGAAGATCAACGTTAATCTAAAGCCAGGCATGGACACCCAGTGTGGTCCAGTCAAACTGAAGACTGTGAGGTCCTCACAGAGGCCTAGCAAGGCCTGGGCCTTCCAGAGTGTGTCTGACTCCTAGTCATGAGTGATTCCTGGGAGATAAACAGAAACCAAAGCAGAATAAAGCTCCGCCCTCATCTATTTACAATGTGGATGGAGCCATGGGTTAGGTTTCTCTCTCTCTCCCTCTCCCTCCCCCCTCTCTCTCTGTGTGTGTGTGTGTGTGTGTGTTTTACAAGCATATATTTTCTAGGTACTCTCGAGTAAAGACAATAAAGATAAAAACAAATAGGACACTGAGAATGTTGGACAACTGGGGCCCTGTCTGAGAGTGTGACATGAATATTAAAAGTTTCTTTGCTACCTTTCACTGGGTCCCTAAGTACACACTGTACTCTGGGCCGTATTTAAAGAATCCTTCCTAAAGGCCTTGCTAAGTGTTATGGGAGAACACACAAAGCATAGTCAAAGAGCACAAGGCCTGATGGCTGTGTGGAGTTTGGATTTTCGCACCTTGCTTGAAGCTAGTTTGTTTCAGTAGCACAGATAGGCTGAGCACAGTGTCCCACCACGATCCCAACACTGGGACTGTCACCTGAGCCAAGGATGTCAAGGTCAGCCTGGGCAAGACAGGGAGCTCCCATTCAGAAAAGAAGGGAAACAAGAGCTCACATGAAAATCTCTGCTCTGTAAACCCCTGAGCATCTGTGTTCTCTGGCCACCATGGGTCATGGTGGAGCCTTTACCTCCTACTTCATGGCCTCAGTCCCTGCGGAACTGTCAACCTGTGACCTGAAGCCCACAGTAGATATCCACTCGATAGCCATAGCAGAGCCCCACCCACTGTCTCCCACCCTGGTGCTTCCCGGCCATCTTGAGTTCCCGTCCTGAGATCTCGCCATCTGCTGCTGCTGTCTCTTGCAGCACCACCCTCAGTGGTCCTGACCCACATCACAACTGTGTCTAAACATTCCCCTTTGGGAAAGTTGCAGATTCGATTGTGGGTCATTGTTCAAAGTCAGTTCTGAGCTCTTGCCCAGTTCCTATTCCCTAAAAGGCTTTAGAAGGCAGAGATAGGGCTAGAGACGTGGCTTAGCAGGTAAGAACACTGACTGCTCTTCCAGAGGACTGGGGTTTGATTCCCAGCGCCAGTGTGACAGCTCACAACTGTCCGTTAACTCCAGTTCTGGGGTATCTGACGCCCTTTTCTGGTCTCCACGAGCACTGTATGCATGTGGTACACAGCTGTGCATGCATGCACCCATATACATAAATAACAACAATAAAGGTTAAAATTTAAAAAATTAAAAAAGAAGCCAGAGATAACCCTGCTTGTTCACTTAGCTTCTGCTGGGGGCAGACGCCTCAGCAACCCTTGTAAGGTTTGTTTCAGTCTTTCTAGTTTGTTTTATCTTCCATTCCTTTTGTGATTTTGTTTAGAAATCCTGCCCCATTCCCATTTAACTTTCAGCCTAACTACCAAGTGGAGCTTCCGGTTGAATGTTCGTAGCTAGCCCTACTAGTGCGACTGCATCTCTCCTCGCGTAGCTAGTGATCCAGCTGAGTCCCAGGGAGGTGGTCAGGTCTAAATTTAACTCTGACCCTTCTGCCAGCTAAGCAAGCCAGCGCTGTGAGAGCAAAACCAGAGCTGGACTGTTCCCAGGGTGTGTATGTGTGTGGGAGGTAGACAGGAAGGTGGGTGAGTCTTCCCAACAGCCTAACCAGCCCTGGGAGAAGATGCAGGGGAGGTCAGGGTGGGGAGAGACATGACAGGAGACTGTTGGCCTTTATCCTAGCTCAGTTGGGTCCCTTAGAGAAAGTCCCTCATGTTCCCCACCCTCTCAGATTCCTCCCATTGTAAAGGGTCAATGACATAACTTACTGGATCTGTAATTACCGTGGCTTCTTGCCAACAGTTATGTGTTCACCTTTGTCTCCTAATCCAAAGACAACTAGTCCCAGGTTAGCGAGATATAACCTGCTCATTGTGCTATGTTGATAGGTTGCTGGCTTGTGCCTTTATTCAGTTGGCATCTTCTCCTGGATCAGTGGGTGCATATGGCAGAGACAGGGCAGGACCAATGTCCAAAGTCTAGTTCGTAGAATGCCTTTGCCATGTCAGGCCCTGCAATGTGCAACTGCCAAGCCCTGCAGCCAATTTCATTTGTAAATTTGGCTCCTTATGAGTTAGCCACATTTGCCGTTTGTAAGGCTGGTCACATTCAGCACTCTGTGCCATAACATATGCATGCCTGGCGCTTCCAGAGTGGGCTTGCCTTTGCGCGTCCCTCTGATCTCTGGCAGATGCTTAGGAAGCAGTTCCTGGGACAAGCTGGGAGAGCGGTGTTGAGTTCCTGCGTCTTTACAAAGTATTCTACTGGAAATTAAGAGGGTGGAAAGACCACGGTGCTTTTGTGGAAAAGTGCCTGGCTAGTGTCACAAGTGGGCTTGTTGGAGAAGGGAATGTAGGTCAGCCAGTTCTCTGGAGCTCGTCTGTCTTTTTTTTTTTTTTTAAAGTAAAAGAGCTAATCATGTACAAATTCTTCTTTTGGTTCAAGTCTTTAAAATCCAGGGAATCAAACTGAGATTCTTCCCAGGGTTTCGTCCTCCCTAAGTTTGCCAACTTGTCTAGTTATCTGACAGAATTCTGCATGCCGTCTCCTCCCAGGTCTGCTTTAGAGACCATACGTGGTTGTGTGGATTTGGGTGAACATACATACTTCCTGGTTCCCCAGCCTATAGGATACGCTCAGCAAACTCTGGTGTGAGGGCAGTAATGTTCTCCCCATTGCCAGATGTTTCTTGTCTTCACACGGCCTTAATTCCAGAGGAGCTCTTGAGTGGGATGGAGGTCGACAAGTAAGCGTTTCTCAAAGCATCCAAGGAGATGAGCACGGGACATGGGCTTTTGATATGGGCCTTCTGCCTAATCTTCCAGCCACAGAAGCTTCTCCATTGTTGGTCTGTAGATCTTGGGCTAATGCGAGGTGATAGTTTCTCTTCAGAAAGGGCTCCTCTCAAATCCAGGAGGCCAGTGGGTTGGATGTTTTTCTTTTTAATTTTCCACTTTTCTTCTTTTCGTGGGTTTGTGTATGTGGTTTATGTGTTTATGTGTTCACACACATGGATGCATATATGTGTGCACATTCATGTGGAGGTCCAAAGATGATGTCCGGACTCTTTCTGGATAGCTCTCAACCAGGCTCTTTAAGGACCTCTCAATCAAACACAGAGCATGCCAATATCATAGTCTCCCTAGCCTGCTCTGAGGATCCCATGTCTGTCTTCTGAGACTGGAATTATAGATGGGTTGCCATGCCTACGTAGCGTTTGTGAGGATTCTGGGGATCTAAGCTCCAGTCCTCATGCTTGCAAAGCCATGCTGCTGAGCCATCTCTCCAGCCCTATGTTGCATTTTTTTTTTTTTTTTGCAAAGTACTACTAAGGGTCATCAGTTTTGCTCACTGTGTGCTGCTACTCTGTATTCATGATCAAGATCCTCTGAAATGTATTCTTTTAATTACTATAGTTATCTTCTTGGCTCTGGTAAATATCTGACTGCCATTTACATCTATTTAATTTCTGCTCCACCATAGCAGCCAACTAACTAGAGCTTTTTGTATTTAATAGCCACATTTCTTACTCTTATACACACAAAAAAAACCTTGATTCTTTGTGTCAATATACTAGGATTAAGTTAGTTTTGTTGTTGTTTTTAGACAAGGTTTCACTATGTAGCACTGGCAGGTCTAGGACTCTCTCTGTAGACCAGGCCCATCTCACACTCACAGAGATCCACCTGTCTCTGTCTCCTGATATAAAAGGCATGTACCAACATACTTCTGAAGTTCACTTACAGAGCTTCATGTTCTATGGGGAGGGAGAGGTCCTGATTTCCTTGGGGCCATCTAATTTGTGTCAATTCCTCCTCCTTGAATCAATCCTTCTAGGGAGTTAAATATCCGAGCTGTTGTAGGACCCACTGCTGGGGGAGAGAATGAACAGGCAGGGTTTCAGTTCTCAAAGCCAGGAAGTCTGAAGCGCTCTTATGAAGAGCAGATAGATGCCTGCCACAGTGAATGTCAGCTTGGATCTGATGAGGAACAGTACTGGTTTAAGAACCACAGAACAGAGCCCATCTCTCCCGCACAGTCCTCAAAGGGCAGAAAGACAGACCTTTGTCGGGAGGAGGCCTCTGTTCACTGAGACCTTGTGAAGAAAGGTTTGGGTCTAGAAGGGTTGGGAGTGGTGCCTGGATTAGGATGGAGCTTTCTTAGCAAAGACAGACAGACAGCGGTTTATGGTCTGTGACTGCAGTATCTCTTGGCCTTTGGCTTTTGGGTTTCAACCTACATGTTTCACGGGCAAGACTGAAGCAGAGACATGAAACTGTTCTCCCCAGAGCTGCTGGCCAAATGAGTTGAGTCTTTGCTTCTCCTCAGTAGTCTCTTCCCTCTCCCATTTACTCTGCTGCCCAACTGAATTCCAGCCTTAAGTTCCTTTGGTTTTTATTACTATGGTGGAATCGTATTAGCGCAGCTCCCTATTGTCTGCCTTTTGGCTCCCGGATGGGGTAGCACAAGTCTTTCTGTAGGGTATTAGTTTTCTTTGTATCTGTAAATGTGTGCCACCAAAGCTCTAAACATAAGCATTGCCTGGCGTGTATATACACACACAAATGTGCTCACACATACACACACTTTTAGACCCTAAATAGCACAGGCCTAGAAATGTTTGCCTACTTTTGCCAACATCTGACTGTGATTATCTTTACCACGGCTGCACTTGTTTATCTCTTAAAATAGTATTGAGTTTCTTGAGGAGGCAGCGTCAGTCTGACACCGCTTTTCCCAGAACCCTGCCTGCCCTACCTGCCTTCTCCAGCAGCACCGGCAGCTAGGAGTGTGACCAGGGGGGATGGACCCAGCCAGTGTGTGTGTGTGTGTGTGTGTGTGCGTGCTGTGACAGAACCCAGAACCGTGTGCAAGCTAGACAAGCCCTGTGTCCTCCACTGTGTGTGCAGGCAGGCAGACGTCTTCTTTCGAAAAACGTGGACTCTCACTCCTCCCTTTCCTCACCAGCGTGGATCTTGAGAGACCTTGCCCAGCATGCACCATGTCCTGAGTTCAATACTCAGCAATGCAAAAAAAAAAAAAAAAAGACAAAATTATGCTCATGCATACTTCGGGGTTCTGTCTCAGAGAAAGTTTTCTCATATCTTAGTGTTGGTTCCTTTGCTTTGAATTAAAATTGTTGCATATTATTTTTTATTTTTATGTATCTGTGTACCTGATATGTGTTTATGTATGTGTATATTTATTCCTTTCTATATCTAAGGGTGAGTGCACCTGTACCATGGCAGACATTTGGAGGTCAGAGGGTAACCTCAAGTATCTCTCCTCAGTCCCCACCTTGTCTAAGATGCCAGGCTAGCTGACCCACGAGCCTCCCATGCTCATTGCAATTACAGACGTTTGTCATTGTGCTTGGCTCTGTAAGGGCTTAGGGATTTGAACTCTGGTCCTTATGCTTGTGCAGCCAGCAGTTGCCCACCAAGCCATTTCTCCAGCCTGGTAAGATAAAAGAAAGGAAATAAGGCAACTTCACCCTACGGTTCATATGTGCACCCCTGCTGACCCCAACAATATGTCGCCCAAGAGGAGAACAGCAGCTGTGTTTGAGAGGGTCTTTCTGTGCGCCTTTATCAGGGGGATCCAGGAAATGGATGCAGGTGATTCTGTGTTGTGTGGCTTAGCACTGGATTCCAGACTGAGATCCCCTTTTTGAAATCAGGGTGACGTGGGTGACAGACTAAAAGTCCCAGTTCTGAGCCCTAAGTGAGTAAGGCCAGGACTGCCTTTCTCTGTGTCAGGCTTCTCTGTGACTCGTGCATTCCAGAGTGTGGAAGTCACTGGCCCTTCGAGCCCTGGAAGGAGCCTTTCTTGATGCCACTGTTGAACTATTTCTGTTTGCAAACCACAAAGGCTGCTTCTGCATAACCCTGTGATAGACGATTTTAAAGTGGAGGTGCCTAATGGTGGGAAATAGGTCTGGGAGTTGAATGCTTCAGATGAGCTCATGAAAGCCCCATAAATATTTTTTTATGATTCTTAAAATGAATTATTCCATTAAATAAAGTGAAGGAGTACTGTGCAATTTCCATTTTATTGGGTTAGAAAAATTTCAGACCTCTTCCTAATTCAAAGTTTGATCGAGGTATTTTTAAATTCATTTTCCATGTAGACATAATAGGTACTTTAAGATACCCTCATTCCTCTGTGGTCCTCGGTCTGAATGGAGCCCCAAACCATGTAAGCCATTGACTTTGAAGACGTGCCTTGCTGACCCTGTGATCCACCATAAGGAACTTAACCCCTTCATGTCAGTATCAGTGGCAAAATGGGCAAATAGGAGCACCTGTGTACACGGAGCATTTCCATGTGAGGCAAGAATGGCGCTGGGGAGCTAAGTGCACCTGCGTGGTGTGTGTTCTCAGCACAGGGCAGCATACAAGGGAGCAGAGATAGCAGCCATGGTTGCACAACACTGAGAAGAATTTTTAACACCACTGAATTGTGCACTGTTTTAAGACTGATTAGAATGCCAGGTGGTGGTGGCGGCACACACCTTTTATCGCAGCACTCAGAAGGTAGAGGCTGGGGGATTTTTTAATTCGAGGCCAGCCTGGTTCAAGAAAGGTTGAGTTCAAGTTCCAAGACATCCAGGGCTACACAGTGAAACCCTGTGTTAAAAAAAAAAAAAAAAAAGGCAAAAGACTGGTTAAAATGATGATTTTGAGGTATGTTTATATCTTACCACAACTTAAATTAACAAAATATAACTCCCTAGAAGAAGTAGATATATGAACATTATGAAGTAGCAAGACTTTAAAAGGCAGCTTATTAAGGTAGTCTATTAACACTTAAAAGAAAATGAGAATGAAGCCGGGTGGTGGTGGCGCACGCCTTTAATCCCAGCATTCTGGAGGCAGAAGCAGGTGGATCTCTGAGTTCAAGGCCAGCCTGGTCTACTAGAGCTAGTTCCAGGACAGGCTCTAAAACTACAGCGAAACCCTGTCTCAAAAAACAAACAAAAACAAAACAAAAAAATGAGAATGGCTGAATGAAGGTACCCATGCCTTTAATCCTAGCACTCAGGAGGCAGAGGCAGGTAGATCTCTGAGTTCCAGGCTAGCCTGGTCTACAGAGTGAGTTCCAGGACAGTCCGAGCTACACAGAAAATCCCTGTCTCGTGTCTCAAAAAAAGAAAAAAGAAAAGGAAAAAGAAATGAGAAGGAATTTGACCAGATGTGCCAAGTCAGTGGTTTTGTTTTTTAACCCGGGTGTGTGTGCCTATGCCTGTGCGTGTGTGCATGTGTGTGTGTGTGTGTGTGCCTCTGTGTGTTTGGGTGTGTGCTGCAGTGTGTGTGGAGGTCAGAGAACAATCTCAAGTGTCTGTCCTCCCTCACCTTCCACCATGTTTGAGACAGGCTCATGTTTGTGTTCACCACCTATGCCCCTAACAGTTCTGTGAGCTTCTGGCTTGTGGATTCTGGGGATCCCAAGTCAGGTCTTCCTGCTCGGATGACAAATGCCTTGTGCCCCAAACATCCCCCATTCCTGAGTGCTTTTTTATGTGCTTCATTAAACTTTTCTGATTTTCCAAAATTCCTGCAATAAAAAATTACTTTTATAACTAGAAAGAAGTGACGCAATAAAAGCTTAAGTGGGTAAGAGTGTGGTGATCTCTTAAAAAGAGGACAGATTCCCACACTTCGGGCGATCTCCAGGCCCTGTCCTGCTCTGTGTGCTGGACTATGTCACAGGCCTGAGAGCTGCACATCACAAGAGCAGCCCCTCCCTGTCCTGGTCCTGAACAACCAACCGTGCCCTTAGTCATTTGTGTACCATTTCCATAGCCACTATACTGAGGAAATTGTACAGGACAATGCTCCCAGTTCCTTCAGTGCCCACCCCCATACCACTCTGGGCCACAGTGACTTCAGTTGACAGGCCATTATCCTACTCCTTATCACTGAGTTTTTGGTACTCTGGGTTATTTTAGGTGCCAGGTATTTGTTAGAACCTCCATCCATACTCAAGGACCTAAAAAAAAAATTTTAGATTTTTCTTTGTGTGTATCTGTTTCTCTGTGTGTGCATGTGTCCTTGTGTCTGTGTGAGTGTCTGGTGCACACGTGTACATGATGGAGCCAGAGGGTGCATATCTTGGATCTGGAGTCCCAGGGTGGCTGTGAGCTACCTGATGTAAGTCCTGGGACTTGAATTAACACAGATCTTCTGTAAAAGCAGCAAGTGCTCTTAACCGCTGAGCCACCTCTCCAGCCCCCAAGCGCCTTTATACACCCCTGTTATTCACCCAGGGTGGAATCTGTTAGAACACTTGAAAGCAAAGTAGTGGCCACAGCAGTTGGATCTGCCTCTAGCCCCACCCCTTCCTTTCTGTACAAGTGCATTCTCCTTAGCCCTCAGCACAAGTGCACACACATGCACACACACCTGCACAAGTGCATATGCACAATGTATCCTTGCCACTGTTTCTAGTTCTCCCAGAACCTTACCAGAAGACCTACCTCAACCCCCTGACAACTCATGCAGTTGTTCAGCATCTATTACAGAACCTAAATGTAATGAAAAAGAAAAACAAAATCTCATTGGTTGGAGTTTTTGCACAAGGCGGCTAATATGCTGATCTTCTTTAGGACATTCCTGGGTTCTTAGACTTTAGCCACAAATGATAGACTGGAATGTCTCTTGTCTTTGATGAGGGTCTTCGTTGGTGACCTATGGAGCATGAGAACTACTTTACAACCCAAAGCCCAAGGTCTCTTCTTCCACTATCCTAGTTCAGTTCCGGTGCTCATGCAGCATGGCGCCATCAATGAGCTAGGAGAGCACACAGTGGGATGTGTGGCTGGGCTTCTTCCTAACCTGTCCCATGGTCTTGTCTCTTAAAAATTTGGTCTATAAAAGATGTGGCTTAAAAGTTCTTTGATGTTCCTACTAGAAAATATTTTTCCAAGCTGGGCGGTGGTGGCGCACGCCTTTAATCCCAACACTCGAGAGGCAGAGGCAGGTGGATCTCTGTGAGTTCGAGACCAGCCTGGTCTACAAGAGCTAGTTCCAAGACAGGCTCCAAAGCTACAGAGAAACCCTGTCTCGAAAAACCGAGAGAGAGAGAGAGAGAGAGAGAGAGAGAGAGAGAGAGAGAGAGAGAGAGAGAGAGAGAGAGAGAGAGAGAGAATCTTTTATAGCATTTCAAGGAAGGTAAATTAGACTTCCAAACCACATCATACATAAGAAATCCCTGATGAACCCCAAGCAGACAAGATAGAAACTATAAAAAGGAAGTTACTAATAACACACTAAAAATGTTTATAACCTATATTGTAGATAAAAGATTAATATCTAGAATACATAGAATTTATATAAATCAGAAAGAAAGTAAGCTAGCCATCCAGTGCACAAAACTTATGGAGTAAGACTCTAATCGGGAAATGATCTGAAGATGTAGCTTGATGGCAGATGCTTTTCATGTCATGTGTGCAGCCTAGCAACTGCATCTGAGCTCCTGGTACCCAAGGCTCCTATGACTGGGCTGCGTGCTCTTTCTGTCAGGGAGTTGGAATCAAGTCCCAACCTTGCTACCATGTAAAGTCCAGGAAAGGTACCCAGTCAATACTCAGGCCACCAGGGACTTAATTAAGAAGGTTCCTAGCTGAAAAGGGTCATCTCTCTAGGCTGGAGATGTAGGTCACTCACTCCCTAATTACACTGTTGTGTACACACACATGCACACATACACACACAGAGTGAAGGTGAAATGAATGTTGTGAAGTGGTTGGTAAAGGCTTGTTGACAGAAACTGAATTTTCTTCTGTTTGTTTCCTGTAATGACTGTGTTGCTTTTGCAACACACTCCCCCTGTCCCGCCCTTTACGTCCTCCTATTCATTTAAGAGTTTTTCATTTGTTGTGTTCTTGAAGGGTTTTCTGACCTGAAGTCACAAGTGGGTGGGGCATGTTAGAACCCAGAAAATCCCTTCCTGAGTTCCCAAGTGTGGCAGCAATTCCCGTGTTCACACTTGTCGCACCTCTGAGTCCGTCTGGGTATTTGCACTAGCCAGGGTCTGCCTCTGCATCTGTGCCCACTTGGGACCAGTGGCTTCTGAATGGAATAAGGAACAACAGACAGTGGGGAAAGAGAGTACATCTTTCTGTAACTGCAGTCCTGTGGGGGAGAAGTGGGGAGACCGCCTCCCAGCAGGGTGCATAGAGCACACTGGGCCTGTAGTGAGGCCAGAGGCCAGTAGTGAACCCGAGGCCTGTAGGCATCTCTACATCACAACGCAGTAGTAGTCATTGTTGCTGCTGGTTTTTTGTCGTACAACAACCTTTCCCTATTAAATCTTGGCATCTCAGAGGTAGATAATTCTCATTTTAGAGATAAGGAAACCAGGGTTCAATAAAGGTTCAGAGAAAAGCCAGACTTCAAGTCACAGAATCATCTCACCTCCCACTTGGCCTCAGTTTTCATCTCTGTGCACATCAGCAGACCCCTGGGCTCCCTTTGCTGGCACTGAATATTTAGATGTATTTACGCAGCACTTGCTATGACATCCTCTTATCCCCAGTGTATGTCAGAGTGTTTCAGACCATGTTAGGCTCTCATCTAGTTGCTGGGAGCACAGCCATGAAGCAGACAAAGTCTTCCTCAAGCTCGCATTCTAGTGAGGACATAAGGACAGGCAAATACCGAGGAAGCTCTACAGTAGGTATCTGAAAATATAGCACGTTAATAGAAAAAAATGAAAATAATCAGTGTCAGTGGATCATTATTTAAAAAAAGAAAGTTTGCTCATAGTTCCTACAGGAGGAATGGATCAGACCTGGCCATGGGAAAAACACCAAGGTTATATATATAGGTGGAGAAAGAAGGAGAGGACTGAAGTCAATGAGGGACAAGGCAAGAAAAGCAGGTTTCAGATGGACTGGTTTGAGTAGTGTCAGCAGGCACTGCGTGTAAGAGGCTGTCCCTAGCTGTGGGGTGCCTGGCCCTGGTGTGACTAAGGCAGGTGGAGGGCTGTCTGGAGAAGTAAGGCTGTGCAGAACGGTGATCTGGACGTGGACCTGCGTTGGTGACCTTGCTGACGAAAGGCCGTGACTATCTTGAGGAATTAGCCAGCTCTGAGAGCAGCCCTCTGCCGAATCAGCAAGGCCCTGGCTATCAAAGGGAAAGACAAATATTTGAGAAATAAAGAGATAGCGTTAATACGGCTGGCTGGATAGCAGTTCGTGCTGCAGGGTATGTGCTGGGGAATGGTGACATGGAGGGTGGCTCGTCAGAGGAGGCTTTCTGAGAAGAATACACTTCAGCAACTGTCCGAAGAAAGATGGAATGGGCTATGTGGATCTGGGGAAGAGCTCTCTAGGCAGAGGGATAAGCAAGATCAGAGGTGGAAGCATAGCTCATTGGCAATGGCACCTAACGCTACCAACATGGCTTTCACTGTAGCAGGAAGAAAGAGGGCAGGTGATAGACACACGAGCTGGCCAGGGGCAGTGAGAAGGCCATCTATGTGTGAGTTCAACATGGAGTGTTTGGTCCAGATACCAGATCTACATATCCCAGGCATTCTTATTCATCCATATTTAATAAGATGTTTTCTTCCATCTCCTTTACCCATTACCAGAAGGAAAGGTGATTCTTAGTGGAAAAGTGGTTCAAATTCAAGAGAAATATGTCTGGCTATACAAGAATTCAAGATTATCAATGAAAACAAATCATAACTCTCTGCCTAAGCCAATACACAGTTGGCTTCTTGGTGTACTTAAGATGAATTTCCAACATCCCAACACATCTCACAAAGCTCTAGATCCATCCTCTGCCTCTCTGTCCAATGTCATTTCATGTCCCTTCTTGAGTAACTGTGTGCCAGCCTAGGGACTTCCTTCAAGGGGCTCGAGCTTCCCCAGCTCATCCCTGCCTCAGGAGCTTTGTGCAGCTAGGGCCCTTAGCAGGAAGCCTAGCCCCTCCCTAGCCGGCTCCTTCCTGTCTTTAGGTTAGACATCACTTCTCAAACAGACTGTCACCAGCTTCTCATGCTGAAGGCATCATCCAAGCCCTCTCCTGCTTGTTTTAATTCTCCAGATACTGTTGGAAGGTTTTCTAACTCATTTATTCATTTATTAGCTAACTCCGTTTTGACCCCTACCCCAACTAGAATGTTGTCAGGGATTTTGCCTCCTGCACTGCTAGAGCCCATATGTGGAATATTACCTGGCACATGGAAGGCACTCAATAAACAGCTGTTGAATAAACTGATAATAATGCAACATCTTCACACCAAGCGTTCAAGTAATAGAAGACCCATCATAGTGGGCAGAGTCTAGGCAGCATTGCGCCTTAGCTTCTGGAAAGAGGTGCTCCTTTGGGGGTAGTCCAGCTCTGTGTTATCTCTGCAGGGTCACTCATGGTGGACATACTTCGCCTAGGTCACTGCCTGAGAATCTAGTGAGAAGGCCTTGCTACCATTGGGCAAAAGAAGCAAAGTTGCAGACTTGTGGTCCAAGACATTTGGTGTTTGGTAGCAGAGTTTAGGGATTTTTTTTTTTGAAAAATACCCAAGTAAAAATGTCTTTAGCATGCTGGATGGTGGTAGCACACACTTTTAATTCCTGCACACAGGAGGCAGAGGCAGGTGGATCTCTGTGAATTCGAGGCCAGCCTGGTCTACAGAGTGATTTCCAGGTCATCTAGAGCTGTTATACAGAGAAACCCTGTCTCATAAAACCACACACACACACACACACACACACACACACACAAATTGTCTTTAGCAGACTTTCCACCCTCTGTTATGCCCCAGCCCTTACTTCTGCCTGCCCAGTGTCCAGTTTTCCTGTGTGTCTCATCTATTGATCCCTAAAGATGTCTGAGTTTTGACCTTTGCCTTAAGTAAACAAGTACCCTAATTCCTAGCAGCTCATTGGGTACCTTGAATGTTTTTCCTGATTAAGAAATGTTCGAATACTGCTCACAAATCCTGGGAACTGGCTCTTGGCTACAGAACAAGGTGTCAACTTGTCTCACCTACCCCAAGGACAGTAGATGCTCGATGGGGCAGTGTCTAGTCCTAAGTATAATTGGAAGTGACCTTCCCAGGGTCTGATGGCGTCTTCCCAGCTCAACTCAGCTCTCCTTGTGCCCAAGGCTTACTGTTTGCTAGAACAGTTGGGCAATTGGTTTATTGATGTCTACACTCAAAAGCCAGCTCTTGAGCCCCTAAGGTCTTGCCAGTCTGACCTTTCACACTTCCTTGCCACTTCTCCTGCCTTTTACGCTTACATTCAGCCTGGGAGAACAGAAATGTGCCACTGCCTGCTAGTATCTTCGAATGCTGCTAGCATTGTTGAGTCTGCGGCTTTCTCATTGAGTCTGTTCTGCCCAAGACTCAAGAGCAGCTGCTGCTCATTATCATGAGGGTCTTCCCATGTTTATTGATAACAGGAGCAGTCAGCTGATCCAGCCAGAACTTCGTGCCTCTCCGCAAAAGTTTAGTTTAAAATATTTGATTTTTCAAGACAGGGTTTCTCTGTGTAGCCCAGGCTATCCTGGAACTCGTTCTGTAGGCCAGATTGAATTTGAACTCAGATCCACCTGCTTCTGCCTCCTGAGTACTGGGATTAAAGGTATGCACCACCACCACCCAGTTAACCCACATCATTTTCAATGACCGTTCACAATCTGCTGAAGAGGTTCATGTTTGGGGTGTAAACCTGAACTCAGGGCTAGCTTTCAGAAATGTGGCTCACACATGAACACTTCAACTTGACACATTTTGTTTTCCCCGAGAGGCTGAAGACTCAAATGAGTAACTTTAAGCAAAACTTGCAAATGTTAAACAAAATCTTGCTGGGAGGAGGGGGGAGCAAGGGCAGGTGTGAACAAAGTACACAATACCTGTGTGTGAAAATGTCCTAATGAACCCATTATTTTGTAAGCTCATTAAAAGTTATTAATTTTTAAGAGTCTAGTTCTAACGTTTAGTGCACTCACGACTTTCACTGTGTGTTTTCCCCGTGTCTTGAGTGAAGCAGTAAATTCTCTACTCTCCTGTTTGTGCCCAGGGAACTGTCTCGTGAACGAACTTGAGTATGTTACATAACAATTACGCTCAGGCATTATGTATAGCTAAGTTGTCATGGAGACACCCTAGGTTAGGCAAGGCAAAACTACACAGATTTTGAAAGGCTCGGGCTCCAGGAGTGTGCTGTTTAAGTTGCTGGGTTAGAACACAGTGCTGGTGACAGATGCTGCTTCAGCCAGAGGACCCAAGTTAACAGCCCTAGAAGCATCCAATCCATACTTGTTCCTCCGATGCAGTGTTTGGAGACTTTCTCTAGTAGCAACACCCTAACTCCAAGCGTGAGGAAACATCTGCCAAACCCAAAGTGGGGGGCACACAGCAACAGAGCTGTTTTATCCTCATGAAAGGTATACAGAGCATAGTAAGTCCCACCTGTCTGTAGAGGACATTAGGACAGTTGGTGGCGTCTGAACAGAGAGCATATTAAAGTTCTGTTTTGTTCAGTGTGCAATAGCCATATAAGAAAACAGCTCTGCTTCATTAAGTAAAAAACACATTGAAATATTTGGAGAGAAAGAGAAATCTGTGTAATTCATTTTGAGGTCAGAAGGTAGGTGGGAGCTAGGTGTATAAGAGATTTTTGTATTGGTCTTGCAACTTTTCTCCAGATCTGAAATTATGTCAAAGTAAAAGATTTTGAAAAGGTACTGTTGGTGGGGGATCAGTCTTGGAAGCCCAGCCCCAGCAGGGCAGGTAGTGGGCGTTCCTAGCCATGTGTGTTCCTAGCATGGCTCTGAGCCCCTGGGAGTGAGGAGGCTGAGACAGGCACAGGAGTACTGTGTGTAAAGAGCCCTGTGCTGAGAAATGCAGGAGGAAGTTGTTTTCCTCCAAGTCCAAGGAGTGAGTCCCAGAGAAAGCCCACTAGACACAGGTACTAGAGAAGCATGGCAGAAGTAAAGACGGAAGAATCTTCCACCAGGTGAAGCCTGGAGAGTCTGAACCTTCACATTTCCTTTCCCTGCTTACACACATGCATACACACACATACACACACATACACACACACACACACACACACACACACACACACACACAGTAGATAACCAAAACAGAACACTGGAAACAGGCCATTGTTAACCTTCAATCAGCTGCTTTTTCCTGCACGAGGTCAGTTTTCTCTTGCTTGTCTCTGTTTCCTAGGAGAATTTCCACGTCAGCATTTGGGTTGAGCGGCACTTAATGACAGTCTTAAGCTTTCCAGTCACCCTTCCCAACTCCTCCCCATCCCTGCAGAGAAGCCTCTGGAAGTTACTTTAAGCAAGGTTACTGCAAAGGGCACATCAGCACCTGAATCCAGGCCAGCTTCCCACGGCCTTCTGGGTAGGCTTTCTTGTGGTGACAGATCAGCTTAAAATAACTGAACTGGACGGTGGTGAGCCTCCTGCTGGGGCCTTTGCAACAGGTTTTGGGTTTGACCAGCAACTCTGATGTCAGGACTCTCCTCAGGAGTCTGTTTCACATTTGTATCCTGGACTTGAATGGAGTGCTAGCCAAGATCCATGCCAGCCACACTGAGGCCAAGGACATTTTAATAGTCATTTGCTAAGTGCTGCTCTCCCTCTGAAGTCAACACTTACACTGATGTATTAAATAGTCAAGAAGCAAGTGACTTAATTTTGGTTGTCTTTAAAAGGGAAATACCTTGGCCATCTTACGGAACACAGGAAACAGAAGTCTGTGTTGATAGCTACGTTACTCTCTAGGAGTTGGGGACCACACTGACAATGACTTTTTCTTAGAGGTCTTTGGTCCTAAAAATACCCACGCTCCAATGATTTATCTTTTCTAGCCCTGCACTGTTCCTTACTGGTAATGTAATGGCTAAAGAATTTGTGCACAGGGTGCAAAGATGGGTATACATCTATCCTCAAGGGCATTCCACAGCAAGGTAACTGTAAACTGGCGTTCATCAGTGCCCAAGGAGGGACACAAGCATGTGTCAGAGAAAAGGACAGTGTCTGGCTTTAACTGTTCAAGACTCCTACATCATCTTCAGAAAAGCAGACAGCTAAAGGGGAGGGGAGCCAGGAGGAATGTAGCATGGTGGATACGTTGTTGGCTTGAGGAATTAGACCAGAGTGGAGCCTTCCTATGGAACAGTGCTTTTCAAACTTGAGATGCCCCAGAATCCCATGGCAAGCCACCCCCATAGTTTCTGATCTACCACAGGACCCGAGACTTTCCATCTCTGCTCAGGTCCTAGGTGGTACTGATACTGCTTGCCTGAACACCGTGGTTTGAGAGCCTTGCTATGACCAGTGCCTGGATGCTGAAGGGGCTGAAAGGGTTCACTGGAGCCTGACTAAGCAGCTGAAACGACAGGCTGACAAGTGGGTCTTGGTGATCAGGTTTGCGAGAGTGGCTGAACAAGGTGGTGTGGTTGCCATAGTAGCAGAGCTGTGTCCAGTGAATGCAGAGAGACCAGTGCGGAGGCTGTCGTGCAGTTGACCCAGGTGGACTGAAGGAGCTGAAGGAGGGCAGTGACAGACAATACAAGATGGTAGCGCAGAACCCTTTGTGAGAGCCCGTGACAGGAGAGAGACTGAGTTAGCCTCGACAGCCTGTGGGAGTCGTTTGTAGCGTATGATGTAACAGGGTTAAACTGAGTGTGTGCACACTGTCAAAAAGGAGGAAGGGAGAGTGTCGTTGCGTGTAATTTTGTTTTTGAGTAAATTTTGTTGTATATTTTTAAGCTGCAGGACATGGTTTTGTGGGAGGCATATAGATAGTCAAATGGTTCCTATAGTAAAACAGAACCAGCCGTCATCTCAGAGTTGCCCCTTCTTTCATGGCAAGGCCAACCAAAGCCTGCCTGTTCGGCAACAGTTTTACCAATGCTGATCCTGACCTTGTGCATTAGACCTCTAGACCTGGTCTTCTGCCTGTCTGTCCCATCACATCCCACTCCCACTCCCTGCACCTGGCAGCCACTGTTTTGTTCTCTTTCTCTGATATATTTGCCCCCCCACACACATGCATACATACATACATATAACTTTTTAAAGATTTCACATTTAAGAAATACCATATAATCATTTTCTGTGCCTGGCTTATCTCGCTTAATCCACTGTCCTTCAGATTCATTGCTGTTGTGACAAATAGGTAAATCTCCTTTTTAAAGGCTGAATGATATTATGCATAATATGTAGGTGGTATATATTTGTCCAAAAAACACTGTCAGTTTTCCTGTCCTGATCACGGTGAACAACACTACAAGGAACATTGGGACACAGATATGTTTATTAGGTTGTGCTTTCATTTCCTTTGGTATTATCCCCAGATAATGCCAAATAATATCACATAATCTTGTTGGGGCATAAGAGACTGCCCCAGGAGAGCTGCTTGCTGGGTTATATGGTATTTCTTTTTCTTTTTTTTTCAGTTTGTCATTGTTGTGTTTTGTACAGATTTTTAAAATAAAAGTCTTGCTGTTTATCCCAGGCTAGCCTGGCATTCCCAGTCCTGCCACAGGCTCCTGAGAACTGGGTTATAGGTGTGCAGCATCAAAAGCCCCTGCTCCTGTTTCTTTAGGAGCCTCCCATTGTCTTCTGCATCCTTCACAGTCTTTGTTATCAAGGACTTTCATTGTATCAACCTAGGGAATGCTAGATGATATCACATAGAGCAGTGCTTCTCAACCTTCCTAACACTGTGACCCCTGATACAGTTCCTCATGTTGTGGTGACTCCAGCCATAAAATTATTTGGTTGCAACTTCATAAGTGTAATTTTGCTTCTATGTTTTAATAGATTTTTTTAAATTTTATTTTATGTTCACTAGTATTCTGACTGTATGAATGTATGTGTGAAGGTGTCAGATTCCTTGGAACTGGAATTGCAGACAGTTGTGAGCCGCAATGTGGTTGCTGGGAATTGAACTCAGGTCCTCTGGAAGGGTAACCAGTGCTCTTAACTGCTGAACCATCTCTCTAGTCCCTAATTTTGTTACTGTTATGAATCATAATGTAAATATCTGAGATGTGAGCCAAGGGGTTTCTGCCCACAGGTTGATAACCTGACATGGAAAACTCATTTTTTTAAAAAAGCAAGAAAAGCTCTGTATTTTGGTTTTTAATGCGAATACGGTGCATCCTTTGTTTGTTCAGAATTAGTAACATTGCACCACGTTCATTTATTGGCTCATTTGAACAGTTCTTGAGACCTCAGCACAGCCTGGAAAGAGCGCACGTTCCCTTTCCAGAGTGTATGGCCAGATCCAGGAGAAGGAGTTGGGTGCGGAGGATGAAGCGATGTCTAGAAGATTTGCCCTTGGGGAACAGCAGGACAGTTTTCACAGACTTCTACCTGATGCGATGGATCAAGCTTCTAAATCTACCACTGGTCAGTGGAGACAGACCTCAGCTTACAAAGCCAGCGACATGGTGTCACAATAAGAAGGAATCCATATAGCAGCATGAACCTGTCGGTGGAGCCTCAGACTTTAGGAATACTTATCTGGGGAAGGATGGCATCCAGGACCCCTGAGGACTTTTCCTTTTCTCCATTTCTGTCTTAGAAATGATAGAAGGGTAACTGGTGCCAAGGAAACCCTGAAGATAAGCGGTTGGGAACTTTCTCAGTGAGCCTCTGCTTCTGTGGCAGCTTGGAAGGAGCTAAAGCGTGGGATGAAGGGTCAAGCGATGGGTGGACAGTCAGCAGGAGCTGTGGGGAATCAGGACTGAGTTAGGATGGAATTAAGGAGACTCCCGTGGAGATGGAGTCTTCTATGAAGACTGTCGGCAGAGGCTGTCCTGGGAAGAACTGACGTTCCAGAGGGCTGTGGAGGTAGAAGGATGTCTGGCCTGTGGAGGGGCCACTGCATTCCGAATCAGCTCTGTGGCTCATCTCTGCATTCTGTGCTGGAATAGCAGCACGGGGCAAAGGAAGGGGTCACTATGTGAAAGTGACCTAAGACAGAACCCAAGACCAAGGATTCAGGGTTCAGAGTGGCCCTGAATGAGAAAAATCAGACACCAACGTTAAAGGAATAGGAATTTAAATATACAACGTTTATAAAGATGCCAAGTCTCAGTAAAGAGAGATGGGCTGGTAGAGGACTCACTGGAGAGGAACTCTTGAAGCTAGCACAAGGGCTTTAGGGCAGTCAGCAGGAGCAGGGGCTTACCTTGTGTGTTTGAGACTTGAGAATGACTAATGGGGGGGTGGGCGGAATATCCTGTGCCACAGTGAGCTTGCCCAGTTCAGGCTAAACTGCAGTGGCAGCAAGTGCCCACGGCTCAGCCAGGTTTCTCCCTCGGCTTCAGTTCCCACTGCTGGCTCTGGAGCAGCTTGCTTCATTCTCCAGCACTGAGCAGCCTAGGCATCATGATGCCAAGCAGATGGTTTGCCGGGAAGCCAGCCACACCAAGAGCTGGTGGTACACAGCAGCAGGCCCTCTGCTGAATATGTAACTGGGGGTTTGGCTTTGATGAGCATTCCCCTAAAAGACCTGTCCGGCTGGTTATCCTAGGCCACTTAGGACATATTCATACTGACTATAGGTCTGTGTTGCATATGCTTACAAACATACATATGCATTTATCATCCAGAGAATTTTTACTCTTGCTTTGCTCATCTTATAGCTTTCTATATGTTCATTCCAGTATGAAAAATACTAAGTTACTCCTAGAAAGACAGAGAAAGCCCGGATGTCTGTGTACATACCTTTTTCAGGCAAATATATTGGCATAACTGAAGGCGTGGAGAGCAGTCGGCTGGATTTACAACTCTTCCTGTATTTTTAGAGCCAGGAGGGTAAAGGACCTTTCTGTGAACATGTCACAATGTTAGGAATCTTTGGGGTTTTCTATTTTAACCGTCAGAGTCTAAGTTTCCCATACAGTCTTATGATAAATACCAGAGAGCCACTTACAGACCTAATGACCATCTAGAGCAATGGTTCTCAACCTTCCTAATGCTTCTACCCTTATACAGTTCTTCATGTTGGGGTGACCCCCAAATAGTAAAATCATTTTCTTTTCCACTTAAATGACTGTAATAATGTAAGTCTCTATGTTTTCCAATGGTCTTAGGTGACTGCTGTGAAGGAATTGTTTGACCCTCCCCACCCCCCAAGGAATCAAAACCCACAGGTTGAGAACCACTGATCTAAGTCAGATATGTAAAGGTTAATATTGAGCCGCTAGCCATGTGCGGCAGTGTATGTACATCTTTAAGTCCAATCACTTGTGAGACAGAGGCAGGCAGATCTCTGTAAGTTAGAGGCCAACCTGGTGTACATAATGAATTCCAGGCCAGCCAAAACTATACACCAAGACCCTGTCTAAAACAACAACTAGATCTTGTGTGTTCTTACCAGTTTCTTGATACATTATTACACATTATATGGAAACATGCTGTTGGCGTGATTGAATGCAGAAGAATGGGTTGAAAATGAGTTTTCCAGTCTTAAGAGGTACCATTCAGAACAGCCTAGGAAATCCTCCGGAAGTCACCTTACACATACACAAACTAAAGGGGGGGCGTGGTCGATCGGCCATTGGAATTAAATCAGACTAGCTCTAATATAAAATATTCTTTAATAAAGGAAAGAATGCGAACTTACAAAACCTGGGTTCCAGTGAGGAGCGCAGGAAAACAAAGAGGAAGCAAGAAGCACACCCACAAGTTTTATAAGTAAATCTTAGCCTAAGGGGAACACACCCCACAAACAAGGTGATTGGCTGAGGTTCCCCTTCAACAGACCCTGATACACATTTGACATTATTATCTGTTTCCCAGTATCCAACTTCTCAAATCATAGGAATCTCCAAAGTGGTGATTGTTAGTGAGCCCTTCCCAATGGGTTCAGGTCACCCAACTGCCATGGCAGGATTACACAGTTGGGATTGTCAGCCTCACCCCACAACTTTTGGGGTGAGGAGAGGGGCAATTTAGTCAACCATGTCTATAGATTGAAGCTTCCCTAAAAACTCCCAAGGAGAATGGAGTTCAGAGAACCTTTGGGTAGTGTGATGCAGGCGTGTGCCCGAGAGATAGTACATCTAAAGAGGGATGGAAGAGCCACCCTTAGTGCCCTAGAAACTATTGTTTGTGTCTCTCTATTGATCTTTTATAATAAGTCAGTAAGCATTGTTTCCCTGAGCTCTGAGAGTCAATGCAGTAAATTAATCAAGCCCCAAAAGGAGGCTGTAGGAATATCAGTTTGTGGCTGGTCAATAGGAGCATAGGTAAAACAACCTGGGGCTTGTGATTGGCCTCTCAGGTGGCAATGTAGAGCAGAACCAGGGACCGAGCCACCGACCTGTGGGATCTAAGGCCTTTTCTAAGGCTGACAGTGCCAGGGTTGACTTGAATTAGGGAACCACGTGTGTATAGTGTGAGACCTGTGTTGGGAATAGAGAATCAAAGTTTCTGTTTTCCTCTTATGTGTTCCCTGAGTTTCAGCTGAAACCTATCAATACATTGTTCTGGTCTTTGGGGATGCCAAACTCACAACTAGTAGAGCTGTTTTCTCCTTCTGTGGAGATGTGGTCCTTTCCCCGCCATGGAAGGAAACTGAAACAAGGCTACATTAATGTTTTGTGCTTGGAAAATCCAGGCTGGCAGTCCTGTGACTACAGCCCTGAGACCCTTGTGATCTGGCGTGAGCGCGCTGCCGTGCCTAGCACAGTAGAGCTGCCTTCAGGAACCTACAGCCTTCACAGTGAGCCAGTGAAGGCAGAACGTTTCTTCAGCTGTAGCATAAGAGAAGTCTGAATAGGAACTGCATCAAGGGAGGCTGAATTTTAAAACAAGCTGTATTAGCTGTAGCAGGTTTCTCCCATATTCTGCTCCTACCCATATTCTTTTCAGTACCTTCTGGTTTGCTTAATGTAGGAAAAGACGGTGCTTGCCTAGACAGGACTGTGAGCATGGATGCCTGCAGTGAGCAAGCTGACCTGGCTTTCCCCAGATTTCATCTTCAGGGGAGCAGACAAACTAGCTTCTGAGCTGCTGGACTCATGCTGCACGGTGACTAAACCCACATGGAATGACAGAGCCCTGGCCGCAGGGGGACGCTGACAACACAACGGGCAGGCTTAATCTAAATGATTAAACAGCTGAGCCCCTGAACTCCGGTTGTTCACCTGCCCTATCCTGAGTCCATCAGAAGCTCCTGCTCTGAGGGTCACACAGAAAAGGAGGTACTTGTCATCTCTAGGAAATGACCCATGTTAAAGCTTCATTGGTGATCTAGGGAGATTTGCAAGTTGCAAAATAACGTCTATATTATGACTATATAAAACACAAACAAGACCATGTTTGCATATACAAACAGCCTGGACGTGAATAAGGCATACCAACCTCAGAGTTGACTTTACTCTGGGATGGAGAAGAAGGGTGTGACATTGCAAAATTAAATAGATGTCTTCAACTAAATTTTTTTAAAAAAAATAGCTGGAGAAAATGTGACAAAAAGTGTACATTTAAAATAACTAGATGATATGTCATTTTTTCTGTATTTTTCTTTTTTAAAAAATATTCTATAGTAAAATTTGCCTTGGGAAATGAGTTGTTTTTAATCTTGCAAACAGGTTGCAGAGAGCAGATCAGGGAGTCTCATTTACTTCAGTCTCCTCAGTTCCATTTGTCTTCCCACTCTTGACTCCAGTCCCCAGGCCAGCCCCAAATCTCGGAGTAAAGAGTGTGCATTGATCCAGGGCCCCAAATGGTCAAGGGGATGCCTGGGTTCTGGTCCCAGTTTTGTTCCTAGTGTGTGACAGTGGTTTTTTGAAGATAGTTTTCAACACTGAAATGTTATCATTTATACATTGTTATGTGTAAGTTTATATTTAAAATGCTGAATAGACTAGCCATTGGATAGACCCTTAAACCATGATTATATAGGCTAAAGGAATACGTGGGATGAACGTGTAGAGAAATAAGATTAAAGGCACGGGCTACCAATGCAAAGTCTGGGTCTGCGTTTTGCCTCTGCCACTGACTGCAGCCCTTGCTTTGCCGAAGTATTCTCATTTTCTGTTTCCTGTAGCACGAATAATAAAAACCCAGAGGCAGAAATTGGGGTTCAACCTGAAAACTGGAAAAACAAAGCAGCCAAGCCACTAGAGAAGCCTCTACTAAGGCTGGGCGACCGCAGACTAAGCAGACTGAACCTCTCTCTCCTCCCATTTTATATTCCCTCTGATGCTGGGATTAAAGACATGTGACTCCCAGTCTTAGGGTAGTCCACCACCTACCAGATTTGTTTCTGCGTTGATCTTGTGTAGCCCAGGGTAGCCTTGAACTCACAGAGATCCATCTGCCTCTGTCTCCCAAATCCTGGGATTAAAAGTGTGTGTCATCATTACCTGACCTCTAGAGGCTTTAGCTTTGCTTCTGGTCTTCAGGCAAGATTTATATTAAAATACAAATAATATACCACTATAAATTCCCAGTGTGGGAATCCTAATGCATGGTACCTACCTCAGCTATGATGACTGGGTGAGAAACAGCGTGGTTGTTATAGCTGATGCGGATCAGCCACGGGAACCATTCTATCTGGAATTCATTTCGCTAATCACAGCGAACTTACAGAGATGGTGCAGGCATAATAACCGTGAAGAGACTGTTAGCTTGGAAGCTCTTCCTTGTCTAAATGAATCCACATTCTTTCTAACCAGACAGTTAAAGTGATTTAGGCCAAGCAAGGTGGTGCACATCTTTAATCCCAGCACTCTGGAGGCAGAGGCAAGCAGATCTCTGAGTTTGAGGCCCACCTGATCTACAGAGTGAGTTCCAGGACAGCCAGGGCTATCTCCCCTTCACTCCATCTCCTTCCTCCCAAAGTGATTTGAAAATGGCTCTGTCTTATAATAGGGCAGTGGCTAGGATGATGAATCAAAAATTGCTTCCGACTGGGATTCCCATTGCTTAGACCACCACTAAATGACTCCTGTTGTTTATCTAGAACCAACTTGAAACAACACCGAGAATATTCTGGATCTTTCATTTTCTTCACTCTTGTCATTACTTTATACAAAAAGCATAAAAAGCACAACTCAATAGCAGGGGAAGAGGAATGGCCATTCCTAATATACATTTGTGAATATCAAAGCCAGGCCATGATTCGTCCTGGAACGTGGTCTGCTTTGCTTGGTAACCAAAGAGAAGTGGCTGTGGTTGAGCCTCTCACTTTGCTGACACAGCACATGCTAAAAATCTAGGTTCTGAAAACTTGGAGTCCCTTGCATCCCTGGGGCCTGGTGAATGAGGAGAGCCTGCCACTTATCTGCAGAGAGGCCCTGTTTCTACCAGTGCTACTACAGATGCTTATCACCCATCCCAAACACTTGAGAAATAATGTCAACACACACCAGACTCCAGCCAGGGAGGAATTTTCTGAGATAAGATTACACCTTTGTCCTTAAAGAGGTATCAGTGAATCCCCAGATGTCCCCGGAGCAGAGCAGCCCCCTAGATTCTCCTTTGTACCGTGGAATTTTAGGAACTCTGCATTGTGCTTCTAAACACCCATCTTCTGCTGTTGCTTTCCAAAATATGCACAAATCCCTAATAGTTCCCGAGAAAGGCCCCAGCAGGGCCAAGGCTCAGCAAGCCCCAGCCTGGAGCTCAGGATCTCGGGCCATGGGAGATGCCGGGAGCAGCTCTCTGTTGGCAAATGCATTTGCTAACTTCGTTTCGGGATTTTCTTTTCTGCCCTATTGGCTTCATTTAAGCTTGAGGGTTTCCAAGGCCAGATGAGATGGCTTGTCCAGGTCTAAAGCAGAGTCACACAGGAAATCATGAGTCTCTGAGTTGGCGTGAAAAGCCACATGAACACTGTTTAAATACCCAGCCATTTTCTTGGTTTAAATACCAGTCTGCAAACTGGCAGCCATGGGGCTGGGGTGGAGATCAGCTGTCTCAGGACCAGTGATGAGCGCTCACGACACACTTGCCTTTAACTTGTCTCCCAGACCCTCACAGTATCATATAGCCTGGGCACATGGCCTCATAGGACCATCTGGATTCCAAACCCTTCTTCCCGAGATAGTGGTATAGAGTTGCCAGATTAATTTGAAAAACAAAACTACCTTTTTCTTTGTCATGTCATTTCCCACCAGAATCTCATAGTAAAGTTCATATTCATTATTTGATGTCTTCACAAGTATTTTCTCCCACCCAGTTTCTCCCCAACCCATCTCATTCCCTACCGAGGACCTACCTTGGCCTGGCTAACTTATTTTCCATTTCCCTGACTGTGCTTTTTACTCTTGTGATCCTACCTTTTGGGAACACTCCCTTCCAAACATCTCTTCCCTTAAGCCTCTTCAGGCCAGTCCCTCCTACACAGATATGACCCTGCCCTGAACTCTGCTCACTTATCAGGCAAGTCTGGCCATACCAGCCTGCTGGCAATTAATCACCCACTGCTTTGCAAAAATATCTTTGTCTTTCATGCTCTGCCTTGCTGGTCTGTTCTTTTTCTCCCCCCCCCCCCCCCACGTCTCTCTGCTGTTGTGCATGTGAGCGTGTGTGTAGCTAGACAAGAGGTCAATGAAAATGCAGCCCTGTGTCTTCTATTTTTAGAACTCGCTGTCTACCTCCCTCTCTGTGACATTGTTACTGGTTAATAATGCTTGCTTGGTACTTGACTTGAGTACCAATATGCTGATGTCGCTGGGCAACATCTAGACGTCTAGAGACCCTGTTTTCCCAACGCCAATATAATAAAAAAAAAAAAAAAAAAAAAAAAAAAAAAAAAAACAGCATTACTGGCTGTGTGGTGGTGGCACACGCCTTTAATCCCAGAACCTAGGAGGTAGAGGCAGGTGGATCTCTGTGAGTTTGAGGCCATCCTGATCTACAGAGTGACTTCCAGGACAGCCAGGACTGTCACACAGAGAAACCCTAGCTTAAAAAACAGGCAACAAACAAACAAACAAACAAAAAAATGAGCATCACTGAGCAGCAGGAGCTATAACAACACCTGAAGCAGACTTTAAAATCGTGTCCTTGAATTAGTCAAGATATTTTATAGGCTGAGCTCTGTACAACTAATGGTGGTTTCTTCGGCGATTAGTAGGTATTCAGATGTCAGGAACTGGAGGAATTAAATAGGGATTGTCTTACATGCTTCCCCTGTGCTGTGCTTTCTTTAACTGTCTCACTCCAATAGCATGGCTTCCCTGGGTTTGCTGTGCATGTAGTTGGTGGAAGCTGATGGACACATGAAGGACAAGTAGCATAGTTTATTGCTCCATCCGGCTGAATGGCATACAGTTCTTACCCTGTCCCTAGGAGCTGTATGTCCTTGGGCAAATTGATCGATGTCTCTAGATGGGCAGTTTCCTCTTCTGTAAAATGAAGATAATAAGACTGACCCCACGCACACCCCCATGAGCTCATGATGTTGTCAAAGAACGGAATAAGATGGCCCGTGTAAAATGCTTAGGCTACTGCAAGTTCATTAAAGTGTTGAGATCGTCAACAAATGGCCTAGCAGCTTACAGACAATATGCTGATTTCTCCTATTTAACAAAACAAAACAAACTCTCTCGATCTCCAATCATTGTCCCTTTGAAACAAAGCAAACATTCTCTGCACTCTGCAGCCTTCCTCTCTCCTGTTCTCCGCCACTCTGTGTAATCAGCCTGGTCCCTCCATCCCACAGCTGCTTTTTTGCAAAGTCACCAGTGACGTCGGTGTAACTAAGTTTAAGGCTTAACTCTTTGGTCAGTACCCTTGGCCTGTCAAGGAGTGTTTGACACAGCTGAATCTCCTTCCTCCATACAGACGCTTCCCACACGCAGCCTCCAGGCCAACGACTACTCTCAGTGCCCCTGGCCTCTCCGGCTTTTCCTGTCTCCTCGCCCCCCTGTTTCTTGCTGAGTCTCCAGGCTTCTCCCTTCCCAATGCTCATGTCCCTTGGCGTTTTCACTCATGGCTTCCAGCACTTTCGGCCCTGGGCTCCAGACTTGAAGTCCAGCAGCGTCGGCTTGTCTGTTAGTATCTGTCCACAACTGGCCTCCTTTCGGTCTACCCTCTAAGCCACTCTTCCCACACTCTGCCCCACCTCAGAAACGATAATGAACAACTATCATCCTAATAGTTGTTCCGGGCAAAAACCAAGTTATCCTGACTCTTCTTGTCCGTATGTTATGCACAATCTGTCAGAAAGCTCTGCCTGTCCTCTTGTCAAAGCATATCCAGTACCAGGCTGTGGTGGCACACGCCTTTAATCCCAGCAGAGACAGGTGGGTCTCTGTGAGTTCAAGGCCAGCATGGTCTACAGTTTCAGGACCGACTCCATAGCTACTGGGAAACCCTGTCTCAAAAAAAAAAAAAAAAAAAAAAACAAACAAAAAAATCCAGACTCTGATCTCTTCTGACAGCCCCTGGTGCCATCCTCCAGGCTACCAGCGTCTCTCAGCTGAAAGGAATATGGTGACCTCTTAGACAGTCTGAGTCCGCTATCCTCACTTAAAAATAAGAATGACATTTTAGTATATATGATAGATGGTATTCATCTTCTAAGAATTTTCCCTGCAAGTAAAAACCAAAGGCATAATAGTATTATGTTATAATAATAATAATAATAATAATAATAAGCCCCCAGGTCCTGGTGGTCCCTCTCGTTTTCTTCACTTACCTCTGTCCTAACACTGTTCCCCTTCTCTCTGCACTGATACCATCCCTAGCCTACCCCACATACTACCTTGGAACATCTGCATTTGTTCATCTTCTGCTTGCTTGAATGGCCCTTTGTCAAATGGCCGCATGGCTTGTCTCTCACGGCCGTTAAGACCACGTTCAGACGCCAAGTCATGAGGCTGCCTGAGCATTAATTTGTGCCCTCTACTCCCCATTGCATTTCCCAATCTTATTTTTTTTTCTTGGTAAAGTGCTTCTCATTATCTATCATACTTCACATTTTCCTGATTTTGTTGTTCTCATGGTCTATTGTGTTTCCCACCAGAATATAACCTTCATGGAAGCAGGAGCCTTTGTCTCCTATGTGTTCCTGTTTCCATAAAACCTGGACCGGCATTTCACATGTGAACATTTGTGTCAGGGTCAAATGTTACTGCTGTCCCGTGCCTGGTCCACAGCCGGCCTTGACTTTCTGCCTTAGGACCTACCTTCCTGAGGACAAAGCTGCCGTAGCCAGCAGTTCAAACACCTGTTTTAACGGTTTCTGACCGGATGCTTCTGTCTGCCCTTTCTCCACAGATTCTTACTCTCATTCCTCCGGGGAAAATGGAGGCAAATCCGAATCGGTGGCCAACCTTCAGTCTCAACACTCCCTGAACTCCATCCACAGTTCGCCTGGTCCCAAGCGCTCCACCAACACCCTTAAAAAATGGCTAACCAGCCCTGTGCGTCGGCTCAACAGTGGGAAAGCAGATGGAAACATCAAAAAGCAGAAGAAAGTACGTGATGGGCGGAAGAGCTTCGACCTGGGATCACCCAAGCCTGGGGATGAGACGACCCCTCAGGGAGACAGCGCTGACGAGGTACCTACAAGGGCCAGCTCTCTTCTGCCGTGAGGGACCGCTGACACGCTTCCCACACAGATGGGTCTACCGTCTCTAGTACTACATCATCTTGAACTTTCCATTCTTGAGACTTGATTACTTTGATTTGTGCCCCATCCCGAGACTGATAAGCACTGAGACGATCAAGTAGACAGAAACAAAGATTGCCAGATTCCGAGACAGGGCACTAGCCAGAGAAGAGGCCGTTGATCCCCTGCCTCTACTGAGGGTGGCATCAAACCTGGCCAGATACAGAGTAAGAATGCAAGCCTTGAGACTGCATCACTCAGCAAACCAGCGGCTGAGCTGCAGTCAAGCGTTGTGAGCAATGCCACAGGTCAAGGGTGTTGCAGATGCCATGTATGGTGAGAACTCCTTTAGTTCTAGCACTTGGGAGGCAGAGACAGCTGGTCTCTGAATTCGAGGCCAACTTGTTCCACGCATTGAGTTCTCAGCAAGCTGGGACTGCACAGAGGGAGCTTATCTCAAACAAACAAACAAATAAGGGGTTGCAGAGGGGCAGCTCTGAAGACTTCATGAAGGTCACAGCGGGTGAGGTTTCAGTTCAGTGAGGAACGTGGATGGGAGACAGCTGGTGATGATGAAATGGGCCATAATGAGCTCCTCTGACCTCACATTTGTCACAGAGAACTGGGCTTTAGCCAAGACGTTAGGCTCGGTAATCTCTTGAGTGCTTGCAGAGCCGAGATTCTGTAATAAAAATATAGGGGATGCATTTTTATCTTGGAGGGTAAAATGCTTGCTTTATCTGTGTAACTAACCTATTCCAGTGTCGGCTGAAGCTAAGACCGTCTTCTAGATGCATGACTAGCCCCCCTCTCATAATTTTGTTCTACCCGCTATTTCTCAAGTTATAAATGGCACAAAACCGGGTGAGATTTGGATGGTAGTTTAATAGCCTCTTGGAAAAAAATTGAAGTTAGTCCTGGCCTGGTGATACATAACATTCTTGTAATCCCAGTATACAGCAGGCTGACACAAGGATCATGAGTTCGAGACCAGCCTGGACTCTTGAGGAGAAAAAGTGTTGGGGGTGGGAGAGAAGGGAAAAAAATTAGTTTAAAAGTTAGTCTTCAAACTTTCTCCCTTTGCATTTCTTCCCAATAATGCCAAGTCCTGAAATATTGGCGTCTTTTATTGATGTAGCAGTACCTAATGGCGTTCTTTTGTTCTAGAAGAGCAAGAAGGGTTGGGGCGAAGATGAGCCAGATGAAGAGTCACACACGCCCCTTCCTCCGCCCATGAAGATCTTTGACAACGACCCCACCCAGGATGAGATGGTAGGAGCCCTGCTGAGATTTCTCTTCCTGAGTCTGTGGGACTGGAACAGCGCTGCCCTCCCCATCAGCGCCTTCCCCTAGAGAACCCACAGGGACGTAGGTGCTGTTGGTTAGTAGATGTCCTGTCTCACAGTTACCGAGGCTTGGCTTTGTTCTGGGTAGTGGAGGGATACATGAAGACTGGTTAAAGCAGGAATCTGCCTGGGATCACACGCTGTTGAGAGAGGGTCATGGTACTGTATCTGCAGGCAGCAGATGCCAAAAGGAACTGGTTGTCTCCAAGGAATCTGTGAGGGCTCAGGTGTCAATCATTGGGTGACGCCTGATGTACAATCTGTGCTTTAGTTGTCTTCTGCTGCCAGCTCTAAAGGTCGAATTGCAGTCCCCTGTGCTCGAGCCAGTGCCACTAAAACTGCCATCTCGGCATGCGGGGTAGAGATGCTGGCAGTGGAAGGGTGTCGTCTAGCATGGAAAAGTGAAGCGTGCCCTGTTGCCACAGCCCTTTGTTTTGTAAAATGCCCTGTTCGCTGGCATCAGAAAAGTTCGTGCCCAGCGACATGCCCTGGCGGTTAGGTCATTCTGCTTGTTCTAGAGCGGAAGCTCGGTTCCAGCGGCCCTGCCTCCCAGGCGCTGACCTGGAACGTGGGCTTGCATTTTGTTCTTTTGATGCAGGGTCCCACTGTGTAGCCTTTTCTGGCCAGAAACTCACTATGTAGATCAGGCTGGCCCCAAATTCACAGCGCTCTACTTGCCCCTGTCCCCCTAATGAGTAAAGGCATGGGCTACCACGCCCGACTGGAGCTTCTGTTGTGTTGTCTCTCCTTGCCTTTCTTACAGCCATGCTTTGTGCTCCATTGGGTTTTTCTTGCCTTCTTATATAGTGGCTTGTACTTGTGACTCTGGTCCTCGATGTGGGAGTTCCAGCACTGGGTTGTACTTCCCGTTTTCTTCCAGAGTGTCGTTTTGTAGAGGTAGTGGTGGCTGGCCTGGCTGTTTCTGGCTCTTACTGTGTTCTGTCCTGTGCTCTGTACTGGGAAAGCTTCCTTTGAGTCAGTCTGCAGGCCAATCGTAGAGAGGTGTCAGACTTGTCCTTGGCTCTTCTTATGGATGTTCCAGCATTTTTTTTTAGCTTGATTCTGTCTGCTTTGCATTTGGTTGTTAACCCGTAGTTACTCAAGGTCGTCCTCTGTAGGCTAGAGGGACAACCAGGGATTAAGATGTGGCAGCCTGCCGTGATACTTACCCTAAGAAGCATATAGTTGTGTCCCCTTCTACAGAGATGTTTAGACCCTAGATTCTGAGGCCTCTTGACTCTGGGGCACAGGGAAATAAAACAACAGAAGCATGCCATTGTGCCCGAAGGGATTCCCAGAGGCAGAGATGACCGCCCTTCACCTTCATGAGAACTCGCCTGCTAGCTTCATCCACCCACCTTGTAAAACGTCCTATGAACAGTACTAGAGTGTGTGTGTGTGTGTGTGTGTGTGTGTGTGTGTGTGTGTATGGGGGAGAGGGTAGAGTTCCCAGGTTGCATTGCCTACATAAAACAGAAAGGTCATGAACTCTCTCCTAGTCCCCTCAAACAGATTGTTGGGGGTGAATGTGTGTTAAGTAGTTCCTGGATAAATTTTAACTGATTGCCCCAGGCATCTATGTGGTCCTTTTCTTTGTCACACATAGTGCCTTGCAGCTGTCCCATTTTAGACACATTAACTCTGCCCCCACACTGGCTTGTTTGAGTTTAGTGCACTTGGTTTTTGTTGGAATAATCGGGATGGGATAAGTCTCAGTACTCCTAGCAAATAGGGTTGGGTTTATTAAAACAGTTTTGTTTTTCGGAGGCAGTCCCAACTATGTAGCTCTGGCTGGCCTGAAACTCATTGTGTAGACCAGGCTGGCCTTGAACTTGCCACAGTCCTTCTGCCTCCGCCTCATGAGTGTTAAGGATTCTAGGTATGCCCCCACCAGCCCTGGCAGGAACTTCTTAAAGTCCAGCCATTTAATGTCTGACTGCTTAGTCCTCCATGTCTGGATGCTTCCCACTTACACTATGTGTGTGACGTGTTCGGTGCTTTATCTAGTCCGGCTTTGTTTAGTTTTTACCTGTGTAACTGTAATTTCAGTAGCCGGAGAATACCGCACTGACTTCACGCTCCGTGACGGTCATGACCGGTCCTTTGTGTGACAGCCTCGGGTGTTTCCGGTCTTTGTGCCTCTGAGTAACAGCCCTGGTGATTCCTGAGTAGGATCCCGTGTCTATCCTTCTCACATCTGACCCTGGAAAGAGTTCCCAGAAGTAGGATTACTAAATCAGAGATGGAAACTCGGTTTCCCAAACCAAGAAATTTTTCCTGCATTCTCCCAAAAGATGGGAGAAAAAAGTAGTGTTGTCTTTCTTAATTGCTTGTATTTGATCTCTCCCAATCTTAGAAGCAAAGACTTAAAAGCCCTTTTTATTTAATTGCTTAAAATAAAAATACCAATCCAAATTTCCACTCCCTCCCCTCCTCCCACTCCCCTCCCACTCTCTCCATGGACCCTCCCACCGCTTCCCCCTCCAATCCTAAGAGACGGCAATGCACTCCGCCCTGTGGAAAGTCCTACTACATCTAGGTTGAGCAAGGTATACATACATCCAAAGAGAATAGGATCCCAAGAAGCCAGTACGTGCAGTAGAGACAAAGCCCAGTGTCATTAAAAGCCCTTTTGAAACTCTTCCCCAACCTGAAGGGGAAGAGTGAAGCCTGGTCAAGCCCAGGACGTAGCTCTTTCTATGCTCACACTCATTTTCCTCGTGTCCCAGCCTGGGACCGTCACTGCCCTCTGCCCCGATGCCCTGGACAAGAAACACACAAAGCTGCAGAGGGAGCCATCACATCCCTTCAGGAGGATGGAACTAATAAACAAGAACGGTCCTTCCATGTGTGAGAGGAACACCCAGCCATTGTGCACACAGCCACTACAGGAAGCCTTGCCACTGGTCCACGGGAGGGACCCAGAGAGGCCTGCAGTTGAGGCTCCCTTTGATGTGAGCAAGGTGGTCTCTGGGAACCCCAGCATGGACACAACTATCTTTTAGTACTTACTCTTGAGAGTCTTACCAGTGCCTTGCATGCGTGAGTGCATGCGTGTGTGTGCCTTGCATGTGTTCATGAGTGCGGGTGTGTAAATGGGAGGGAAAGGGAGGAAAAAGATATGAGGAGAGGTGTCCAGCTTGCTTGACACACAGTGATGATCCCCAGCTAAGGCTGTAGCACAACATGGCCTTTATCTCTTTCACACACATGGGAGGCTGGAATAGTCCCATACCTCCCAGATCATGGAACGGCAATGGGCTACCACAAAAGGCTGAAGTCCTGATCTCCCTCAGAGCAGTTCCCATGCCCTGGTATCAGTCTGCATAGTCCTTGCCTGTGAGTTTCCTGGTGGAGTCAATAAACCCCTCCCCTCAGCCTCAAAGGAGAACCAGGCCCAGTACTTTGACAAGGGGTCTGTAGACCTACCTATACCCGACTGGCCTCCCGACCCCACCCCGTCTCCCTCTGTCTTCTCTGTCCTCTGAACACGGAGCTGTGCTTTTCCTAGCCTGCCTCGCACTTTGGACTGTCTGCTTTGCTTCCTAACTGCTGTTCCTCTTTTCTTGCTAATCTGCTTTACCTTTGCTGTCCAATGTCTTACAGTCCTCCTCTCTGCTGGCAGCCCGGCAGGCTTCCACTGAAGTACCCACTGCTGCCGACCTTGTCAGTGCCATAGAAAAGCTGGTCAAAAGCAAGCTGGTAAGTGGGCATCCCGGAGGCAGCTCTGTGTCGCATCTCACCTCGTGTGGCGTCCGGGGCCTCAAATCAGTCAGCCATATCCTGATTTCACTCATTCCTCCTGTAGCTTAATTTTGTGTAATGGCGGCTTCTGAAAAATGCCCCAGGAGCCTTTTCAGCTTTCTGTGGGGTTGGCGCAGGGACTCAACGAGGCCTTTATGGTTGAGGTAAATGAACCGTGGAGTTTCCAAGGCAAAGAAATACTCTTGGCTGAAAACTGAGCAGTGGTTCCTAGACGCAACGCATGGCACTCAGTCACTGACTGCGGTGTCTCAGGCTAGCCCGGAGGCCAGTGTCGTGTGCTGCTGAGACAGAACGTGGATTCCTAAAGAACCGGGCAGGTTCATTCGGAGACTTTCTAGTTTACCAGGCCTTAGAGATTAGGCCATTGCTAATCAAGGATTTGAGGCATGTGTGAGTAACCTTGCCTCAAGAAATTGAGAGAGCCAGAATGTATCTCTGTCACATGGGGAAGACAAACATGAGCCACAAACAACTGGTCTAGCCCATGACTATCTTATGGGCCAATCATAGTACCAGAAGGAAGGGCAATTAGCCCGAGCTGGCTCAGGATTTCAGTGGTGGGCTAATGCTCCTCCCAGGCGGATCACTCGGTTGAGCTGTCCCTCTGGCCCCCTATGTTTGTGAGTGTAAACGACGGGGCAGCAGTTCCAAGCGTCTTGCTGTCTCTCTCTGTGGTCCACCTGTTTAGCTTTTCCTGCCATTCTCATGCGACTAATTCGCTGCTCTTCCACCAGACTTCTGCTGGAAAGGGTCCTTAATCAGCACCGCTAACCCTCCTCCCCTCAGCCTAGGGACTGGAGGACAGCGGCGCGTCCTCTCCCAGGCCAGCCGCCTCGCCTCATGGTTGCGAACAGAACGCAAACGGTGTCAGTAGATGGTGGTTTGGGTGAGAAGGCAAGTTCTTGAAGAAGGCCGTCCGCTTCCCTGTCGTCTCGCCCTGTGGCTATCGCGGACACTGCGTTGACTTATTGACTTAACGAAGTCACCCTCTTGTTATTGTTTTTGTGCCTATCACCCCCATTTCTCTGGAATGTTCTCCTTACTTTTGCTTATCTAATACACAGTAGCAGTACTTCAGGGCCCCACCCAGTTTCATCTCTCACAAAGACGTCCCCTACCAGTCCTGGCCAGATTTCCTCTGAAGTCCCACTGTAGTCCTAAAGCTTCATGCTATCAGAGATAGCTCTGTTATTGTTAAAATAGCGGAATGTTTGCATTTGCGACTTTCTCCCTGCTTGTAAGTTATTCGAGGTGGTATTGCTCTTTTTTCCTTCCATTAATACATAGTAGTCTTTACACTTAGTAACTTTTTCACGAATACTTGTTCCAAAAACTCGTATCTGCTTCTATTCGGGGTGACCTTTACCCCGCTGCTTACTATTGCTAACCTTCGTACTGTTGGCTCTGCTTTATGTGATCAGTGGGACTAGTATTAAAGACATGAGCAAAATTATTGGGATACTCCACAGGGGTAAATGTCCCAGACAGAGAGGAGGGAGTATGGGGTGAGGTCAGAGTTCACAGGCCCAATCCCGGGCTCTCAATAAACAACTACCAAATAAAATGCCCTTTCTGTGGTAAGTTTGCCATAAGAAAAGCGTTAACTTCTCTCACCAATAATTACTTCTTGAAGATCTATGTGGAGCCCACAGTGGCAGAGATGTCTCGAAACCAAACTCATACTAAGAATGAAGGAATGGTGATTTGGTTTCTTAGAATTTTCTCACCAAAATTTGATTATTTTTCTTCTCCCCTTCTGTCCTTCCCATCCCACTATAGCATGGCCATGGAGCAACCCACTGTGTGGAGCACACCAGTAAACGGAGGCTATTTCAGCCATGTTTGAGAACACGGAGTTGCGTTTTTACCTCCAAAATAAATTCCTATTTATTCCTCATTAGCTTTTCACTTTAAAGAAAGAATCATTAAAAACATTCTGGGGTTTATCTGATGGAGCACAGCAGCATAGAGGCTGCCAAAGTAGCCAGTGGCCTCACACACTTGGTCATTTGAAGTTGAGTCTCTGTGTCGGCGATAGAGTCACAGACTTGCTCAGCCAAAGTTCAGTGTGCAAGTCAAGAGTCAATGGTGCCACTGAACTCCAGGCCGCTCGGCCACACCTTGATGAGCTGTGTATGAGTAATCTATTCATCCTAGATGCAGCCGTCTAGCACGTCCTTAAAAGAACTGGAAGGGCCCTGGAGGAAGTAGCCTGTACCATGTGGTCCATGTTATTTGAATGAAAGCTGAAGAAACGGAGATTAAGTTTGGGGAGAAACGTGTGGGGAAGGCTGTCTTCCAATGCCTGAAGCGCTGCCGTGGGAAGGGAAAGGTTGGTCTCATACTTGCTCCGGAGGAAAGAACCTGGACCTGGAGGCAGTTGTCTTAATGTGGTGTGAGGAAGAACCAGCAGAGTTCTTCCCGATTAAGAATCTCATTTTATTTTACAGTTTGCTTTAGTGCAGACTCTGTCAGACATTTCTCTATTAAGTGTTCAAAGAATGGCATCAGATTCTGTGCTGAGAAGTCATTTGGCTCCCTAGTTCTACCCAAGGGCTGCGAGGTCTCCCGTGTCGTCCCAGGGCTGCTCCAGCACAGTCCCTTGGGCACGTTTGCGCCATGGTTCCGCATCAGCTTTCCAGAAGCTGCTATTGGAGAATGAAAGTAGGATTTGCAGGCTTGCCTCCAGTGCAGATAAATCCTGGAAGAGCCTCCAGAAACACTTTTTCTGCTTTCCCCATGTGAGTCTTCTTTGGTGGAGGTGCAGAGTTTCAAGCCAGGGTTTCACTGTGTAGCCTTAGCTGTCCTGCTACTCACTCTTTAGACCAGGCTGGTCTCGAACTCACAGAGATCTGCCTGCCTCTGCCTCCTGAGTGCTGGGATTAAAGGCGTACACCACCATTCACCCATGTGAGTCTTGATAAGATTTTTTTTTAGTCTTTAGCAGCTATGGTTCTGACTGGTAGCAAGTTTGTAAAGAACTAGGAAGGTGAAGGTTTCAGTCCTGGGCTCCTACTGATAGCATAGCCCCAGAGAAATAACTTGTCATTTCGGTGCTCCTGATGATGATGAATCTGTTGGCCTGAATCTGATCTCAAGATGATGGCATAGGCACGGCCATGCTTCACACACTGATAAGCAGGCATCTACAAATGTTAGCTCTTTGGGCAACCAAAAAGAACTGTGTTGTCTCTGGCTTCCAAGACCTAGTGTGGGATATGGAGACTTGGTACTTGCCAACCAGTAGATTGGTCGTGGGTGAATGTTACAGTTTAGTAGATGATACCATTTGGTTTCATCCTCCAAGGCTAAGCAGCCATATCTTCCTGGCCATGTGACAGTCTAGTGTGTTCTGCCACCTGCCTGTTACACAGGACTGAACCTCTAGGAAAGAAAGCCACCTTAGTGCTTGTTTTGGTGGCACACCCTAGCAGCTCACTCCACTCTCATGGCCCAGTGGCTGCATCTTGATAATCTCCCACCTCCAAGGTAGCAGGGCTAGCCAGTGGGAGCTCTGGCTTGTTCTCCCTGGTGACTGAGAAATGTACAAGTTGACTTCAGCAAGACTCTACCCTCTGTCTCTGCTGGTTTGAGAGCAGCCAGGGTCACTTGTGGCTCAGGCCAGGGTATGTGTGTGTCTGTGCTTTGCCGTCCCTTTTACATCAATCAACTCGTGTAGTCGACAGCCCTGTAGAGTTAGCACAAGCTCAGAATCTAGAGGAGATGAAGCAGTGGCCCATCGTACCTCTTCTGGGGGTGCATGTTTTCAGGACCTGGGTCATCCGGCAACCTTCTGGTAAGGATTCGTAAGATTCGGAATAGGAAAGGTTAGAATTCCAACAAAAATTTAGAACCTGCCTGGTAGTGGTAACACATGCCTTTAATCCCAGCCCTTCTCAGAGGCAAGGGAGGCAGAGGCATATGGATCTCTATGAGTTTAAGGCCAGCCTGGTCTACAGAGTGAGTTCCAGGACAGCCAGGGCTGTTACATAGAGAAACACTGTATCAAAAAACAAAACAAAACAACAATAACAAAAATCAAAACCCCAAATCACCATCTTGCAGTATCATTTGCCTGGAGATCCCACACCTCAGTTTTTTTTCACTGTGTAGATGCTCTATAGCTGACCCTAGTGAGAATGGCTTAGTTCTGATTTTTTTTTTGTCCGGGAGAGAGTTTATATTTTTTTAAAAGTACATTAGTGTCTAAATGTGAGCTTTCCAACATGAGAAACACACACACACACACATTCACTGTACTGAGAGGCAAGCTAACACAGCTGTTATTTCACATGGTTATTTCCCGTGTGGCAAGGATACCCAGATCTGTTTGACAGAGGCCCCTGATGTTAAGTGCAGCCCTCAGGCTGTGAGTGAGAGCTCTGGGACGATTCATGTCACACATCTGTACCCTTCTCCTCAGAGTTCTGTTGTCCCTTCCTCCCCCTCCCTCTCCCTCCACCTCCGGTAGCCTCGATTTCGTTCTCTGACTCCATGTAAACTTGACTCTTGATTAAAAATTTTTTTCTTATAAGAGAGATAATGTGACATTCTTTTCTCTGTGTCTGGCTTATTTCTCTTGGCATCAGGTTCTCCAAGTTTATCCATAATGTGGCAAAAGGCAGAATTTTGTTTTGTTTCCCAGACAGGGTTTCACTGTGTAGCCCTGACTGTCCTGGAGCTCACTCTGTAGACCAGGGTGCCCTCAACTCAGACATCTGCCTGTCTCTGTCTCCCTAGTGCTGGGATTATAGGCGTGCGCCACCACACCCAGCTGGAGCATGATATGATGGCTCTAGCTTTCATCTCCTTAGGAACTACTGCATCCCAGCCTTCACTCCCACCCACAGCATGCGAAGTTTCCTTTTCTTTCTGCTCTCACCAACCAGTATTTGTTTGCTTCCCTGGCCTCTGCTTCTTCCCACCCAATGTATAATAACTATCCTAAGGGTGTGACGAAGAAGTTTCTATAATAGGAGCAGCCAAGAGGGGACTGTTTGATGTGGTGATTGGTGCTGGGCCGGCGACTTCCCTGTTATCTCATTGGATGAACCTTGATCTCCACTCAGGAAGCCACAGGATAGTCACTTGAGCTTTGAAATCCAGCATGGAGTCTTCCTTAGAGTCCACACGCTAAGATTAATGCTCCGAGGGCCCTCCAGCCTATACAGTTGCTGTCAGTCCCTCCCAGAGTTTAGTCTGGCATCTCTCTGTGTGATTGGCAGAGGGATGCCTTGCCTTTTAAAACACTTAATGGAAGCTTTATATATGCTCATTCAGGAAAAATTGGAAAAATTACAAGAGTCTGAGCAGAGATCTTCATCATCTGGATACATTCAGTGTTAGGGTTTCATGTGTTTCTGTCAGAGCCTTTGACCAATAATGTAATCATAGTATTAAGATTTTAAATCCCGCTCTCCTTTATTGTTCCGTCAAAAACATTTTCCTGTAACCTGAAAAGCTCTTTGGAATGTTGAGAGTGGTCTTTCTCAAACTTAAGTCCAACGTTACTCTCCTGCTTAATTGCCCCGGACAGGCTCTTTAAGATGTCATCTGTGTGTCTCTAGGATCTGATGTCATTCCTTGTGAAGTCAGTTCTTCCTTTTCTGGTTCCCACCCACCCCCTGCTCACTAGCACCCACCCCCACTCACTAGAGCACGCACACACACACACACACACACACGCACACACACGTGCCACTCACTAACATGGTCTTCTGCCAGTCCCTCTGCACACACATCCAGTTCTACCTGCTGCAGGTTTGTAGCTCATCCCATGTGATTCCACTCCATGACCTTTCTCACAGTGCAGTCCCTGCCAGGAATGCTCTCCCGTTGCTATATCCAGCGAAGTTATTTTCCCCGCCTTAATATCTCAGAACAGCCAGCCCTTCACATCCTTGTATTCCTCTTCTGTGGCTTCACCCAAGCTCAGATCAGAAATCTTTGGGGGAAAATGGCATCTGCATTGAACATGTATTGACTTTTTTTTTTCTTGTCACTGGTCCCTAAGCAAGACAGTGTAACAATCATTACATGGTACATTTACATTATATTTTATACTAAAAAAAATACAGAAATGAGTTAACTATATAGGAGAATGGATGTAAGTTATATGAAAACACTAAGCCATTTTATAAGGGACTTGAGCATCCCTGAATCTGGGGACCCCTGGGGAGTCTGGGCCAATCCCCCAGAACATCACAGGGATAACCTCACTGAGCTTCTCCTTTTCCATGAAGTCCTTCTCTGCTCTCTCCCTCCCGCTCTGGAGCCGCCTGCGCCTTTTGCTGGCCTCCATGGCCTCCTGTCAGCACACCCAATGTGCGGTAGATCATGAAGGTCCGAGACTCCTACTCAGCCTCATTTCTCCAGCGTTTTCAAGTATTCAGCCTTTAATGTCGTAGATGCTTGACTGTTTTTGTTTTTGTACAAATAAGGCATTGATTGCCATGCTGCGTGATGAGGGGCGAACAGGGAGAATGAAAGTGCTCACCGGAGCAGAGCGAGGGCATGTGCCCCAAGACCCAGGGACTAGGGAACACGATCACTTCACCAGGACAGTGGCCTTCCTCCATTGTAAGCCACCTATTTGAATCCTCTTTGCATTTCTAGCCCCTGACCTTGGATTAGCCTTAGGAACTTATATTGTTCCTTCCTGGTTCACTTCTCTTTTATCTGCTGGATGCTGTGGCCCTGAACCACAGGTGGGGCAGAAGTTTTGACTACGGAGACAGACTGGCAACCACTGTCTCTTTCCTCCTGGGGACAGCACTGATGACAAGTTACCCTGGTGGCCCTAGGCTGGATCCCTGTATCCAGCTTTAGCTCAGGCAGCTGAGTCCTCATAGGGGGTCACTCTGGAATGACTATAAGCAAGAGAGCCAGCTCCATCGTTCCAGGCAGGCTGCCCAGCCTAAGAACTGGGTCAGGTCCTTTATTTCCCTTCCACTGTGACACTCTCCTGACTGGCCCAGAGTCCTCCCCTAAGAGATAACCCGACTTCTTTGCTCAAACAAAGTCAAGAGAGAAAGGCAGATATTCCCGTGTGGCACATTGAGCTCCTTAGAGGCCCTTCACTCTGTAGACAGATTGGACCATGCCATGCTGGTTGAGCCATGCACCCTGGAGACAGCGGCCTGCTTGCTGGGCCTGGCACTCACCTTCCCACCAGCCTACAGGCCACAGAACAAAGGCCACAACAGGACGGTGAGAGAGATGGGAAGTAAAAGATACTAATCAGATCCGTCCCCAGCTGGGTCCATCTGTGCTGGAGCCTGTCTCTGGTGATGGCACCAGGGGACATGTCCTGGAAGGCTGCCCGTCCACTGGCTTGTCAAGCCTCAGCACCAGACATTCTAATTTCCTTAATAGCAGGTTACCAATCCTGTATCTATAAATGTAGCTCAACCCTTCTCGACCCTTCTTTATTTTTAGCCTATACTGCTGTTCTGGATATAACAGCATCCACGGTTGATTACTTGTTCTGTAAACACCTTTATGTCAAGTGGAAAGTAGTTTTCTCTCTCTCAAGTTGGAAGACATCGTCAGTACTTTTAATTCTAGGGTTGGCAACAGATTCGTGTTTGACCCTTGGCATAGTCTACCAATTTGGGGAGTTGGGGAGAAGGCCAATGTTGCTGTTCAACATTAAGTTTTGAAGACTCAAGTCTTAATATTCTTCATCTTTTCTCCTACCGGGTACCACATTTGCTTTGTCTCATCTCCCTGGAATGTTCTTTCCTGCCTCTGTTTGGCTTCTGTTGAAATACAGCAGCTGAGAGAGCTGGTGATGGATGCTCCCGAGTGCAGACCAGCCACAGCCTTTGTTCTACCCTCTCTGCTCTTTGCATTGTTTGATCTCTGTGGCTTATGTCTTAGGCCTGATGTTTCCAAAGACTACTAAATGAAGCCTTTCGAAACCATAGGGGCTGGCATAGTCAGGCCCCTTAGATAGCTGGCCTGTGTCTTTCGTGCTTGTGTTATAGATGCCCACCTTGATCTTGATCTCTAGGATTACTGTCTCTCTGCATTGCTTCTACCAATCCCCAGAACCAAATGCTTAGTGTCACTGGGTGGTCTTTTTGCCCAGGGTACTTGCATTACATACAGCCCAGCTCTCATGCTCAGGGAACACTGCAGACAAGGGGTTGGAAAGAATGGAAGGGTTGGAAGATGGGGTGGGATGTTGCAGAACCTTGTCTTCTAGACATGGCATGGCTCTTGTACCCATGAATTCAAAGCAGCTATGGCTGTCTGACAAGACTGTGGTGGGCTATTGTATACTGCGTGAAGGTGTGGTGCTGTGTCATAAAAAGCTGAATAGCCAGTACCTAGGCAGGAGGTGTAGGCGGGACATCTGTAAAGAGAAAGGAAGAAGAGGAGATGGAGCAAAAGGCAGAGGAGCTGCCAATGAGACATGGAGGGAGTCAGACATACAGAATGAAAGAAAGGTAAAAAGCCACAAGGCAAAGCAAATTTTAATAAGATCAGGTTAATTTAAATTATAAGAGCTAGCGGAACAAGCCTAAGCTAAGACTTTCATAATTAATAATAATTCTCTATGTCGTTATTTGTGAGTTGGCGTCTCAAAGAAAAATCTGACTACACAAGACCTGTACAGGATTAGACCCAGCAACATTTCATCATGAAAGGGGGAAGGACTCCTAAGCCCCTGTCCCCAACAGCTATTAACAGTTACTTGGGGGAGATGTCACTTTATTCAGCGGTGTAGCCACTGCTAAGTTGCTTATACTCAAATAAATAACCTCCCACCCATGCTCATGAGACAGCCCTGTTTCTCTGTGAGTCACACTCAGAGATGAGAAGAGTTTTAACTAGAGAAGCGGGAGGATGAAATGGGGTGATTGGGCAGTAAAAAGAGCTAAAATTTATTGCATAGATGTCTGCCAAAATTAATTTTAAAAAAATCTTCAAAGGCCTATATGATGATATCCCAAATATACATTAAGCAAATAAACTTAATACATTAAAATGTTAGTTTGGCCCCAGAGAGTGTGGTCCTACTGCCAGTTACAACTTGAGTATGTTACGGTTTGAGTATGTCACTGTTACCAATGCCAGCCACAGAGAGAGACTCACCTGTGCGCCACTTTGAACTTTTCCTGGAGTTTGTACAAGTATCATCTCTGTTCCTTAAAAGTTTGCTAAAATGGAGAATCTGATCTGAAAACCCAAGGACCCACAAGACAGTTTCATGTCCCTTGCAAGAGTACACTGTGCCCGTCAGACCTGGAGCTAGACCGCAGGCTCCTTTTCTCAGCTGCTTCTAGATTATTAATCCATTTCCTGATTTTTTTTTAAAGTTAAGTAGCACCTTGGTTAACAGAAATGAGGATTACTAAAAGAAAGCTCTTGTTAAATAACCTTAACAAAGATGTTTTTAGAAAAGGCCACCACCACTGGCTCTATCTTGACTGCATCTCATTGTCTTCTTCCAAAGTATTGCCATTTATGTAACAAAGTATGATTCCCACCACCTAGCTCTGTCACTTCCCTTTGCTTATCAATTTGCATGAAGTGGTCCTATGACTGGTTTCCCTTTCCAGTGCCATATTTGGTTTAGAATCCCAGTGGTTAGCTTTCCTGCTGGAGCCCTCACCCAGAGATAAGTCACCATGACAATTTCATTATGTCTGGGCAATTGGCTGCATACGGATGCTCTGTGTACCCTGACTGCGGGCACCAGCTCTCTGCTGCAGGAAGGCAGAGGTCTCTGATCTCCCAATGTTTCGCTGTTGGTTTTCATATTGCCTGTGGCTAGACTGGACAGACGGAGCTTGCAAATAATTCACCAGTGCTCGCTCTGAGGCTATGTATCCTTCTCTTTTTAGACTCTGGAAGGAGGCTCTTATCGGGGGAGCTTGAAGGACCCCACAGGCTGCCTGAATGAGGGGATGACCCCTCCCACACCTCCTAGAAACCTGGAAGAAGAACAGAAAGCCAAGGCTCTGAGAGGCAGGATGTAAGTGACTTGCCACCCCACCCTGGTACATGTGTGTGCTGCGCAGTGGCCAAGGGGTCCCATGCTGTCTATCTACTATTCTCATCCTTTCTAGAAGATGACCAGGTCTGTACAGTGCATCACTGATATCAGCGAGCCACTTTGAATAATAATAATTATTATTAATCTTAATGAAGCTTGGGCTGGGGGTATATTCTGTGAGATAGCTGTTACTGACAAGTGTGGTTATAACCAAGATCTAATACAACTGTAAAACCTGCTGAAAGAAAATAGGATTCAGAGAACTGGGGGAGTTACCATGGGTCTGCAGTCCCAGAGAGTCCCTGACTGTGGCAGAGTCTGGTGGGGATGGTCTGAAGAGATGCCCCCCAGGTTCAGTAGGTAAGAGAAGCGTAGGAGAGGCTCTCTGCCTGCCTGGTGGGGTGCATTTCTGCTGCTTCCCCCCGGGGCTTCACCTCCATTTGTAGGTTTCGTTCTGCAAGAACCCCCTGTGCTTTGAATGACTAGTGGTAAGATGCCATTCACATGTTGTAAAAACCCATGTGCTGTGTAAGGTTTGAGTCCTCTACCTTGATGCGGAGTCAGTCTCCTGGTATTTGAGATACTGAGGACCACTCTGAACATCCGCAAAGCAGAAACAGAGCCCTGCTAGAATTTAAGTTGCCTCCTTTGAAGTTGAGTCCTTTGGAAGCAAGCTGCCTGTAACTCAGGATGTGAGGTTGTGAGGGACACTCAGAATGGGTTTTTTGGCAGCTGTGAAGGGTCTCCCCTTATTCTGTCTTCTCTTCTCATTTACATCCGTCGCTCCTTTCGCCAGGCCACAGACACAAGAATGAGCAGAAATAACTGAAGCCAAGTCCTTTTGCTGCTGGCAGATATGCAGAGTAAACATTTAGGGCTTTGTTTCCTTGGAAGCAGAAGTGCTAACATCTTAGTGAGAGCCTGGTTTCAAAGCGGGGCTGTCACCGCATCGTGAAGAGGAGCAAGTGCCGTGTAAACTAATACCTGTGTTCACCCCCAGAGCCTTTTGAGGGTCATAAGAGTCCCAAGAATTTAGTGAATGAGCCATCATCTCCAAAGTGAGGTTTCCTGGGCCTTGCCCAGTACGTGCTCTCCCCCAGCTTCTCCTGTGGTCGGACACTAGCCAGGGAGGGGAGAGGACTGGAACTGGTTCCAGTCCTGCCTGGCATACATCAGGGAAGTTAAGCTGCTATCAGGAAAGTGACCTGTGAGGTAATGGTGGTCCTTGGAAGAGCCAGTGCCTTTAATTGTCTCTCTGACTGAAAGGACCTGAATATCAGTTACATTGTTATCCAAAGGAGATGTTGTTTGATTTTGTTAGAACAAGCTAGAAACGCTTGTTGCTTTTTAGCTCTCTGTACCCATCGCTTCTCTCTCGTCCGATTCTCATCAAACCTTCCATTTCCCATATCCTGAATCCCCTTGAGAAACGACCTGTTGAATGTCTCTTACTGTTTACGTCCTCACGCCAACCTGCTGGACTTCACGGCAAACATGAATGAGCAGATGAAATGGTGTCCGGTTGTAAATACTCTAAGACGCTAGAAAGGCGGTGTAGACTTGGAGGCTCGGTCAGATGGCAGGAGGACACCAAAGAGCCAAATGAGAGGTACACGAGAAGACGATTTCAGGTGGCCTTTGTCCAGAAGGAAGAAGACACTCAGAATGGACTTGCTGCCCTCCAGTTTTAGCCACCCATCCGTTCACCAGATGCCCGTCGGACATGTCTTCTGTCTCACCGGTAGGATAAATCAATGGATAAGACAAACAATAGCAACAACAGAATGTCTTCGCTTGTGGCAGGTTTACATTCTAATGGGAGAAATCAGACAAACAAAATAAATTAAGTAGTAGGTTGGAACCTGGAGAAGAAAGAAAACAGAGCAGGCTAAAGAAAATCAAGCACGGGTAAGGCTGTGCTGCAGTTTGAAACCACTTCTTCTGGGTTCGCACAGAGAGCAGGAAGATCAAGGACCTCGCCATGGAGGAACAGTGTCTTAGCAGTGGGGCCAGCCAGTGCCAAAGCTCAGAATTGTCTGTGGAAGGCCATGCATCCCCTACCAGTGTGTAAGGGGGCAGTTACAAGATGCTTAATCTTCACTGTCAGCTTGAATGGATGAGAACCCCCTGGGAAACACAATTCTGGGTATGTCTGTGAGGACACTGCCAGAAGAGCCACCCCAAGCATGTGTGGCACCATCCCATGGGATGGGTTCTGTACTGAGTGGAAAGGAAGCAAGAAGAAACTGGGCTGAACACCAGTGTTGCTTTTTTCAGGCATTTAGTCAGACTGAAAAGATAAATAACTAATACAAAGTCCATGTGGAGCTGAAAGAACTTTAGGTAGACCAAAGAATACCATTCATTTACTGTAGGGATTGGACATGGAAAAGAATTGCGTTATTTCCAACTCGTTTGCCAGTTAGTCATGAGGTGCCTTGGAAAGCGTGTATACCAATCTAGTTTTGTTTCGTTTTCTGAATGAGTCTTGTTATGGAGCCCAGGCTGGCCTAAACTCTTAATTCTCCGGCCTCTCAAGTACTGAGATGTTAGGTGGGCTCCCCACTACACCAGGTAGACCTTTTGATGATATCTCATCTTCCCGGTACTTTATTGGCCCTTCATGGGAACCCAGTGCAGTTCCCTTTCCTAGAGCCTCCAAAACTGAAGATAAAAATATCAGTACCCAGCGACAGGGCACTGGCCTTCCTCTCAAAGGGCCAGCCAGCCCCAAATTCCCCCTCTCATTTTCCTGTGGGTTTTCTCTTACCACTGTCTTCCAGGAAGTAACTTGGCCCATGCTAAAGATACATCTGAAGGCTTCTATTTGCCATTTCCAGCTCCTTCCTGTGGCCTGAAACACAGGATCGTGTGTTGGAGGGAGAGAAGCAGCTGGAAGTGCTGAGCACGCAGATAAAGCAAGCATGTGTTCTTTGCTACCTCCATGCGCTCTGAGGCCCTGACCTCAGCAGCTTCTCTGCGCTCTGGAGAAAAGCATTGAAGATGAATTGCTTCCTGGCTTAGAACACTTGCTGGGTTGTATCAGTCACCGCTCCTCGTTGACATCTCAGAGTGCCATCCCTTCTGTCAACTGGGCCAAAATAAACTATACTGGTGTGCCTCCAAGCAAAACTCTTGCCGACTCCTGTAAACACAGGACCTCGGGGGCCTGTGCATAACCACAGTGTCTTCTGTTCAGTGTTTGACTCTCAGAACTGAAGAAAGGAAGTGGCATTTGGGTGGAGACTCAGGGATGCCAGAGGCCTGGCTGGTCTGTTCCCTAGGCTGTAGATTACTGGGAAAGGATGGTCTTTGGATCCTTAATGCTTAGGTTCAAATCCCATCTCTGCTCTTCACTTTGTAGGTTTGGACAAAACTGACTAACCTTCCCATTTATCTCAGTATCTAGATGATAGAATTTTACAGTCCCTGCCTTGTTATAAGCATGAGGAAACCCAGATGGGGTAACTGGTATGTAATAAATGCTCTAGGACATAAAAGTAATTCATAAAGAACCCAGAAAGGCAAATGCTCTTGTCATTATCCGTCCCACATCGTGGGGTAGGGAATGCTGTGTTCAAAGTTCTGAACATGTAATATTTGCAGTCAACTAGGTTCTTTGACCTTGACTGAGGATTTTCCAGGCCAGTTACCATGGATACATTCCTGAATAAGTGGAGATTATGTATTGTAGAAGCTTTACTCAATATCTCCCCAGCCTTTCAAGGCTGGTTAACACACAAACGTCTTTCTTCTCTTACGAAGATAAGAACGGAGCCAAAAGAAAGGACTAAAAGTATCATGTTGATCCCTTAGTCTCAACGCTTTCATAACTCAGTTTGCAAAAAAAAGTGGTTATCGTTCTTTCTACCCTGTGTTTCTGCAAGAGGGTATGGAGTGTAGCTTTGTTCATAGAGCGCTTGCCTTGCAGGTACAAAGTCCCTGGTTCAATACCCAGCACTGCTTAAAACTGGCTGTGCAACCTACATCTCTAACCCCGGCACTCAGGAGGCAGAGGCAGGAGGCTCAGAACTTCATGATCGTCTTTGGCTGTATAGGGAAATTAAGGGCAGCTTGGGAAACATGAGACCTTGTCTTGCGAGGGGGGGTGGGGGGAGAAGGAAAGTAATGGGCACACTCCCCCTACTCGCCTGACTGTTGTGCCCCCTGGGGACAGCCCTCCCAAGCCTTGCACCCTCATCTCATCAATGAGTCTCCGTGTGTGCTGAAGGCATCTTTCTAGTGTGCTGTGTGAGAGTCTTGACTGTCGTATTGTGTTACGTTTTCTGAAGTCACGTTCCTGTGATCTTAACAGTGGAAATTCCTTGCTTGATAGTGAATAGGAACCTTGCTGTCTTTATCACTTGCTCAGGTTTGTCCTGAATGAGCTGGTGCAGACAGAGAAGGATTACGTCAAGGACCTGGGCATTGTGGTGGAGGTAAGCAGATGGCAGCAGAGGTGTGTGTGTGTGTGTGTGTGTGTGTGTGTGTGTGTGTGTGTGTGTACAGTCTGTGCTCACCTGGTCAGGAGCAAATTGGACCCTATTGACTGTACATATTGGACTTTATGGAGCTTTGCAGAAATGAAAATAAGAATAGTAGAATTCAGACAAAATGTGGATGCAGATTTTTGTTTTCTTCTTGAAGTATTTTTTAATGTTAGGGGGAGAGGAGGCACACGCCTTTAATCCCAGCACTCAGGAGACAGAGGCAGGTGGATCTCTGAGTTCAAGGATAACTTGATCTACAGGGAAAGTTTCAGGACAGCCAGAGCTGTACTGAGAAACCCTGTCTAAAAAAGGAAGGAAAGAGGAAAGGAAGGAAAGAAGGAAGAAAGGGAGGAAGGAAATGTTTTAATGTATGTAGAGGGAGCTGAGGCCTGGCTGAGTGGGAGAAGCCACCCTAGTGCTGTCTCCAGATCCCCACATGGTGTGTGGGCTGACACGGATGCTGAGGGATGGGGCTTGGCCCAGAATGCTATCAAGTCTTCTGCTGACGTCACCTCTGTTGTGCAGGGCTTCATGAAGAGAATAGAAGAGAAGGGGGTCCCTGAGGATATGCGAGGAAAGGACAAGATGGTGTTTGGAAACATCCACCAGATTTATGACTGGCATAAAGAGTGAGTTCCGTGCCACCCGAGAATGGAGCATCTGCACCCCGCATCTGATGAGCAGGGTGTTTGATAGGAGCCTCCTGTCATTCATTTCATTCTTGAGAGATGGTGTCTGTCCAAGAAGTATGACTTCTTCTCCTCTTACCTTTTAGTTTTTTCCTGGCTGAACTGGAAAAATGTATCCAAGAGCAAGACAGACTGGCCCAGCTCTTCATTAAACACGTGAGTGCGAGCCTGGCTGTCTCCCGTCTCCCCAGGTGCCAACCCACTCATTCTAAAACTCCTGCTCTCTTCGGCTCTTCCTGGTTTACTCTCTCTCAGCACTCTGGTTTTGTTGTTTTTAACACACTTGGCCATATCACTGCCCTATTCTTTCCTGCATGTGACCATCCCTTGTCCTTAACTGCTCTTGGCTCGAGGAGGGGGCGGGGGTGAGCAGAAAGCCAGGTGCCTGATTGTCACATTTTCTGCTGTCCCCAGGAGCGGAAGCTGCACATCTATGTGTGGTACTGCCAGAACAAGCCACGTTCCGAGTACATCGTGGCCGAATACGATGCCTACTTTGAGGTGAGCAATTTCTCATGGGTGAGACATTCAGGCCACGGCAGCCACACTGAGACACACCCCAGATCCTCCACCCACAGGTGCCCCTGCCACTGGCCTTCATGACAGGAAACCTACCCCCACAGAGCTGTTAGCTTCTTAGCTCCACCTGCATAGGCACCTTTGCTTGAAGAAGCACTGGGGTGCCTCTGTCGACACACTGTTGCCAAGCCTCGGTGTACAGAGAGATTCCATCACAGACCCTCTCTGGATGCTCTTGTCCCTCTTGCATGACCTCTGAGCAGATTGCGGCCACCATCTTCCCCACCTGCCCCTGGGACTGTTGCTAATTACTGTCCCCTGGTTAAAGGACTCACCATTTCACAGTCAGCTTTTTAAAAAATTCTCTACTTTTATTTTATGTGCATTGGTGGTTTTGCCTGCATGTATATCTGTGTGAGGATACCGGATCCCCTGGAACTGGAGTTACAGACAGTTGTGAGCTCCCGTGTGGTTACTGGGGATTGAACCCAGGTCCTCTGGAAGAGCAGCCAGTGCTCTTAACTGCTGAACTATCTCTCCAGCCCCCTCATAGTCAGCTTTTGTTCTCAGCCTCTAGCTAGCATCAGAGTTGGTCCCTCGCACCATTGAACTTGACCCACACATAGCATCCCAAGCTTTGAGATCCTTTGTTTCTAATATCATTCCTATGTCCAGAACCTCCAAGTGTGTGGATGTCCCCAGCCTGGCAGGATTGTTTCTGTGGGTGAAGAGGCAACAGCATCCCTTAGGAAGGACTCTGAGTGTTTGGCCCACCCTGTGTCTGAGGGGAAGCCCTCATCTGATTCTACCCTGGAGTGGTAGAGAGAACACAGTACCTGTTTCAGGTTTTCTCCCAGGACTTAGGTGAAGACCGTGGTGCGACAGTATTCACTGTGAAAACTCAAGAACCAAGCAAGGCCTTGAGGCTGTGTGACACCTAGCTCATGAATGGCGGGGCAGGCAGTCGTAGCTGGAAGATGCTCAGGTTTTTCTGGAGAGCTTAAGTCACTCACCCCTTTGAACCTTTGTGTTTCAGGAGGTGAAACAAGAGATCAATCAAAGGCTGACCCTTAGTGACTTCCTTATCAAGCCCATTCAGAGAATAACCAAGTACCAGTTGCTACTCAAGGTAAGAAGCTGGACGCCTGGGTCCAGACTGAAGAAGTGTCTCCTCAGACTGGAGCAGTGGGCATAGCAATTGGGAGTACCGTTGCCCTTCAGCCTGGAAAACGGCTGGTTGCTCTGTCAGCCTTGCGCCTGAATCTTGCATGGCCCTTGTTTCTGCCCTTAAGGTTGTTTGCCACTTGTTTTTCTTTCTCTAATATATTGTCTTTCCCACACCTCTCTCCCTTTCTCTTTCCTCTTTCACTTGGGGAGCTGAGCCTAGGGCCCCAGCTCTATGTAGTATTTCCACCCTGAGACCCTTCTCCCCCTTTATTATAGCCATTGACTCAGTGCTTTGAAAACTAAAGTATAAGCCAGGCATGGTGCTGCTCGTCTGTCCTCCTAGCATTCAGGACATGAAAGCAAGAAGGGTCATGAGCATGTGGCCAGCCTGGGCCGTGGAGGGGACCCTATCGCAAGCAAACAGCACCAAAACCCTCAAAAATAACAAGAGTATAAGAATGACATAGAGCCGGGCGTTGGTGGCACATGCCTTTGATCTCAGCACTCGAGAAGCAGAGGCAGGTGGATCTCTGTGAGTTCGAGGCCAGCCTGATCTACAGAGTGAGTTCAAGGACAGGATCCAAAGTGACACAGAGAAACCCTGTCTCAAAAAAAACAAAAGAAAGAAAGGAAGGAAGGAAGGAAGGAAGGAAGGAAGGAAGAAAGAAAGAAAGAAAGAAAGAAAGAAAGAAAGAAAGAAAGAAAGAAAGAAAGAAAGAAAGAGAAGGGAAGGGGTGGCCCTAGAGACCTTCCATAGTCCTGATCTGATCTTATACTAAACAACTTAGCTTGATGTGTTTTCTTCGGGAAACAGGAGGTCAAGCGGAAGGGAAAGACTGGACTTTCCTTTCTCCTGTCTGTCTTGTCACGCTGCCACTCTCCTCCCCTCTGTCCCTTCTCCCAGCCTTAGCTGTCGTATTCTGAAGCCTTTCTCAGTGTCAAACATGACTCATGCCATTTCATTTCTCAGCCACTACAAAGCATCGCCACCTCCACCGGAGAGGAAAGTCTTTGGGGTGTTGTTACATTTTTACGATAAGTTTTCTTTTATGGCTCTCTGGCTATTTTACTATCTGATTCACCCTCCCACACCCTTCCTTGCCAGGACTTCCTGCGATACAGCGAGAAGGCTGGTTTGGAGTGTTCAGATATCGAGGTAGGTTTCTGCTTGTAATGCTTGCTGTTCTTAGGGACTGTCCAGTGTCTCATCCCCAAAGGGAAAAGATGATCAGAAGGTCCAGGGTCCAAGCCACTCCCCCTCTTACTCAGCAACATGAGGAATAGCAAGCGCTACTGAGCACTGAGTGTTTCGGAGAATTTCAGAATCCTTTCCTGGGCCAGCCCAGAGCCGAGCCCACTAATGTTTGGGGCTCTTGCTGGACATAGGGAGAGAGGGTGACATTTGACACTGGGTAAAATTACAGAGATTCATTATGCAACTTTGTCTCTGACTCCAAGTGCCTTTTGACCCTAACACTAAATTATTCCATTTCCATTCCCCCAGCACACGCTGAGGATTACCCCCTAAGTGGTTCCTTTGTGCCGCCATAGGGATTATTTTAAGCCAAAGAGGTTGCAGCCATTCCTGGCAGGTTATTTTAGGTCAGAACCGCCTGTGTTTTAACAACCAGGCTAAACTGTTGCTTGGACATTTTGAAAGCAACACAGAAAAGTTAAAAAAAAAAAAAAAGCAAGAGGTTGACAAAGGATGGGCCAGGTGACATGGAGCCCTTGTGCCAGTACCAGCCTGTCCTATCTAAAACCCCACACAGTCCTCTGAGAGTGAGCAGCGAGGGACCGCACCCTCTCTGAAAACAAAGGGCCTAGGGGAGATAAGTTCCTCCTCCCAGCCCTGAGTTTGCGAGTTTCCTACCAAATTGTGTTCCCCCATCCTGAGTGATGTGTTCTTTCCCACAGAAAGCGGTGGAGTTAATGTGCCTTGTTCCCAAACGCTGCAACGACATGATGAACCTGGGACGCCTGCAGGGCTTTGAGGTGAGCCCTTCAAAGTGCTGCTAAGCCCACCTCCCCCCACTAGACAGGAGCCAGGCCACGGAGGAGAGCCAGGCCACGGAGGTCCTTCCCTTTGAAGCCGTCATGCACCCCACCACAGCCCTCCCCCCCCAGTTCACAGATCTGGAAGATGGAGCTATTGCAGAAGCTCAGTGATAAGGCAGGAATACACTTTTGACCAAACTGGGGGGTCAGAATTCCAAGGGGACTGGGAAGGACAGAGTTCCTTAGGACTGCTTGAGCCACAGTCTCCTCCCTTCCTTCCTCCTGATTAAGAAAGGTGAGGATCTATGGAATGTGTGATAAGCCAGGAACCCAAGTGGGGAAATGAACTCTTCTTCAGGGGCAGGCCTTTTCTAGAAGTCTGTATTGTGGTTGGATTTTTAGATCAGCAAATGTTTAAGATATCACACCTTTCTGTTCCTTGACAAGGGAACAAGTCTTAAGAAAAGCAGATGTCCAGAGGACACACTGGTCTGAAAGAGCTGCCATAGCAGAACACACTATATATACATCATGTGGCTTAAAGGACAGAGGTCCCACCTCACCAGTCTGAGGCCTGGGCACCATGAGGAAGGGTCTCCTCCCAGTCTTGCTCCAGTTTGTTGGTGGCATCTTCTGGATCCCGTGGCATTTTCCTGAATCTCGTTACCTTCCCTCTGGATATGATATTATGTGTTTGTCCAAATCTCCCCTTTCAAAATCCTATTTCCTAGCAATCCCAGAGTCTAAGATTGCATTATTCTTTTTTAGAACAAAGGGGTTCCTGGAAGTTGAGATAATTAGGAAAGAGGTTCTACCCAGACCAGCCCTGCTAAGTTAGCACAGGTTAGCCCAGATAAAGTGCAGCAGGAAGACCAGCTGTGGTGTCCCTGAAGGTGGGAGAAGCTACGGCTTGGTTTCGGGTTGTCCTCTAGTCTCCCTTGGGCTGTCTCCCTTCTAGTCCATGCTTCATGCCCCGGCCTGGGCCCCATGCTTTGTTATGATAGGGACCAGGAGGCAGGTTTGCATGGGCTCCCAGCTCTCTAAGGTAGACTTCAGTCAGATGCTAGCATCAGTTGAGGTACTCAGCTCTCATGTGCTCTTGACTTTATCAGTGGTTTCTTGTTGTCAGCCTGGAGAGATTTTCTCCTTTTCTCTCCGGGCATCGCACCAAGTCTGGGGCTATTGTAAGCAAATCAAGTTCTCTGCTACCTTTTACTCTTCAACCTAGATGCCCTAGTGTTTTCTGAATAGGACCCTGACTAGCTTTCTCTGAGTCCCTTCGGGAAGTGCCCACGGAGTGGAAGGAGGCCATCTGTTTGTGCTGTCTGACCCACCTGAGACTGTGTGTGTGTGTGTGTGTGTGTGTGTGTGTGTGTGTGCGCGCACACGCGCGCGCATTGTAAAGCCACACACGAGAATGTGAAGTTTTCTCTTGTAAATCAAGCACCATTGTCCTGTATTTTCATCGTTAACTCTCAGGGAATCTGCTCTGCCTTCCCACAGCTGCTTGGGAAGGACAGTGAGCATGCCCCTCCTCCCTCTTTGGGCCCCTCATTCTCATTGTCTTCCTCTCAGACCTTGTAGTTTTTCCCTTTAGTGCTGACTACCTGAGCCCCGGATTGCGTTCTTGGGTAATGTTAATGGAGGGTGTTGAGCTTTCCTGGCTAGCTGGGCACTGGCTGAATATTAACTTTGGACCAGGTGGAGATAAGCCTGTTCTCTTGCTGACCTTGGCAGTCAGTGTTTCTCAGCAACACAAAGGGAAAAATGACCCCTGTGCCAGGGAATGCTTAGAATATATGGCATCACGTGCAGGGCATGACTGACATTTGCACTACAGGGTAAAAGTTGTCCCTAAGACAGAGTACATTTCATAGACCCCTGTCCCAGATGTCAGTCTTCTTATTGCACAGCGATTAAATAAATAAATGGTAAAATGGTGGCGCTTTCCGATAGGTTCCGTGAGATCTGCTGGATGGATACATTCCCTTGGAAAATGTCTCTGGGATGCTGATTACAAGCCAGGAAAGCAGACATGCTTTCCCACCCCAGCTGGGTGGTGTGTGGTTTGATAGCTGGAGCCCTTTTAAGAAGGATCACAAGATCCAGAGAAATATCCCTGGCCTTGTAAAAATTGGAGCTGATCTATTTAACAAAAGCATCAGAATACCCTTATCTTAAAGAATAGAAGGAGGTGAGAGGGACCCAAGTCATCAGGTTATTTGAGATCCTGTTTATAGTACTCTCTCTTTGGCCACAAATTGGTTCTAGGTTCATAACAATGTGCATGCCCCCAAGACATGCCACAAAGAAACCAGGCAGAAAGATTCTCAAAGCAGGGAGGGAAGATAGGCTAAGGCCAGCTCCAAGCAGCACCAATCTTCTTTAATTTAAAAACAAAATAACAAAAAAGCACCAAGCCAGGTGGTACCTGTCTAAAATCCTATCACTCAGAAAACAGGCAGGTAGGTCTCTGAGAGATCAAGGTTAGCCTAGTCTACCTAGCAAGATTCAGGCTAACTAAAGCTATGCAGTGAGATCCTGTCTCCAAAAGGGAGGACAGATAAGGCCAAGATCATTCGTTCTTTGGCATTTGGGGCATTATTTCTTGTTGACTCCATCACCTAAGCCCTTTCCTTTTAGGAACCTTATATGAACAGGGAAAATTCCATAGTGTATCCCTGGATGAGTAATTGGATCCCAATTCGGTGTCTTGCTAGACTCCCAAGGCTTTGTGTGTCAGGTCTATTTGCACATCCCCCAGAGATAGGAAATATGTAGCCCACGAGAACTGAATCCATCTCCCTGATTTTCACGGCCTTCCCTGCACCCCTGTCTCTATCAGGGCACCCTAACGGCCCAGGGCAAGCTTCTGCAACAAGACACATTCTATGTGATTGAGCTGGATGCTGGCATGCAGTCCCGGACCAAGGAGCGGCGTGTGTTTCTCTTTGAGCAGATCGTCATCTTCAGTGAACTGCTCCGAAAGGGGTCCCTAACCCCAGGCTACATGTTCAAAAGGAGCATCAAGGTGAAGAGGGGCAGTGGGGTGCAGAGGGGCAAAGAGCATCATGGGGCTGAAGCTACCTGGTGATCACCATGAGAAGCAATCACAGGCCCAGGTCCGGTCTTCAGCATGATCTTGAAGTATGCTTGGTCATGCCATTCACCCAAAGACAGAAAGAAGCTAGACACTTTACTCTTAGATCCACAGTAAGATTTGGAGACCTTTCCTGTGAGTAAAAACTTAAGAAGAGGCTGGGGAAACACCTTAGCGCTTAAGAGCACTGACTGCTCTTCCAGAAGGGGTGGGTTTGGTGCCCCGCACCCACATGGTGGCTCATAAGCATCTGTAACTCCAGATCCATGGGTTCTGATACCCTCTTCTGATCTTCATAGTCACCGAGCACAAACATGATGCAGAGATATACATGCAGGCAAAACACCCACGTAAACATAAAATGCAAGTGAAAACAAAGTGGGAGTTTAGAAAGAGCCGCTTTGAAGGACAGTAGTGGGTCTCTGATTTAGTTTGGCTCCTTGAGTATGAAAAGGATAAACTGGTTTCATTTCAGATGAATTACTTGGTCCTGGAGGAGAATGTCGACAATGACCCCTGCAAGTTTGCACTCATGAACAGGGAGACTTCAGAGAGGGTCATTCTGCAGGCTGCCAACTCAGACATCCAGCAGGCCTGGGTGCAGGACATCAATCAAGTCCTAGAAACTCAGAGGGACTTCCTAAATGGTACGTGATAGGCCTGCTTCTAGCAAGGCCATTCCACGGGGCCCAGCCCCTGAGCATCTTTGTTTGGGTCTAAGTTCACGGAGATTTAGGAGGCCAGATCACATTCTGTCTGATCTCCAATCTCATATAGCTCCAGAGAAAACTTCAGAAGCCCCTTAACTTGAGGCATAAATAGAACAAACAGATATGAGAAAGGGGTATTTAATCGAAGGGGTGTTCATCCATAGAATATTGGGTATGTATGCCTTTGTAGTCCCCATGGATAACTGGTAATAATTTGGGGGAAATTATAAAACAAGCAGGCACACCCTGTATCATAGGGACCTGAGTTCTGTGATTCTTGTTCTCTCGCCTCATAGTGGGTGGCTGGTACTTTCATAGGCTCTCTAGGATTATCTAGTGATAACTAGGAGTTTGGTAAAGCAGTTCAAATCCTTCCTCTTTTCCCAACAGGTAAGAGCCTGGCTAAGCTACCCATCTAGCTGGTCTTGCCCCTTTCAAAGAAGATGATTGCTAAGCCTAACTCATTAGTACCCAACTTCCCACCAGTAATAAACTGGTGGTTACTCAGATAATGTGGACCCTACAGGTATCCGTAAGAGGTGACGGTTCACACCCTTAATCCCTGCACTCAAGAAGCAGAGGCAGGTAGATCTCTGTGAGTTCGAGACCAGCCTGGTCTATAGAAAGAGTTTCAGGACAGCCAGGGCTACACAAAGAAACCACACACACACACACACACGCACGCACGCACACACGCACACACACACACGCACACACACGCACACACACACGCACACATGCACACACGCGCGCACACACCGCACACACACGCACGCGCACGCACACACACACCGCACACACACACACCACACACACGCACGCGCACACACACCGCACACACGCACACACACACACCGCACACACACACACACCACACACACGCACACACACACACACACACACCGCACACACCGCACACACGCACACACGGTGCAGTAGAATTGCTGTCTTGTTTGTGGTTCACTTTTGCTCCTGCTGCAGCTGTGCACCTGCAGCTTTGTATGAGAGGAGATGGACCAGGAGGCAGTGCTGCTCTGCTGAGCTGTGCCTGAGACTGACGGCAAAATGGAACCAATAATGCAGTCTCATGAGCACACACCTGTCTATACACAAACATGCACGCATGCAAACATAGACACACAAGACATCACTTTCAGGTGTATCGCCTCTTCTTACCTGAACTGAGCTCTGTACACACAGCCACATGTCCCCGTACATACATGTCTGTGCATACCCACAAGACTGCCCCAGGTGCCTCATCTCTTCTTACTAATGCAGTACCAAGGATTGCGGTGTATGTCCTTTTTCATTCCCATACATACATAAACATGTATGTGTACATAACACTGGACCACCTTGGGGTGTACTTCTTACCTCTGTTGGGATGTACACATGGCCACGCGCATTTGCACAAACACAGATATCCTCACGGGCCCTCCCTTGGTCTGTCTCCTTGCTGGTGCAGTTTCTAGACTCTTTCAGGTGATGTAAACATAGCATTTACTGTCTGTGTGTCTAGTGTGGGAATGGCTGCTGGGGGAAAGGTAAGAGGCGCCATCCTAGCTGAGGACCTTGGGTGAGATGCAATGCTTCTGGGTGCCTCACTCAGCTCATTTTATGAAAAGGAGACTTTGGAGTTAGATTTGTTCTGGCCAAGCTGGGGTATACAGGTGGACACCTACCCCAGGACATCATGGCTATCTACGCTATACCTACCCCAGGACGGGCCTACCTACACTACACCTACCCCAGAACAGCATGGCTACCTACGCCACACCTACCCCAGGACAGCATGGCTACCTACGCCACACCTACCCCAGGACAGCATAGCTACCTACCCCAGGGCAGCATGGCTACCTACACCACACCCACCCCAGGACAGCATGGCTACCTACACCACACCTACCCCAGGACATCATGGCTACCTACACTACACCTACCCCAGGACAGCATGGCTACCTACACCACACCTACCCCAGGACAGCATGGCTACCTACACTACACCTACCTCAAGACAGGCCTACCTATACTACACCTGCTGCGGGACAGGCCTACCTTCATGGTAAGGGATGTAACACAACGTTTTCATCTTAAAACAAAAGGCTATGGATGGAGCATAGCTCAGTGGTTGAGTCCTATGTTGATGGAGGCTATTGGTTAGTTTCCTGGCCACCGAGACCCAAAATAATCACACAGAAACTATGAATTAAAACACTGCATGGTCTATTAGCTAATGCATATTTCTAGATAGCTCTTATATCTTAAATTAACCCATCTCTATTAATCTGTGCATCACCGCATGGTTGTGGCCTTCTGGCAAGGTTCCATCCATCATCTGTCTCTTATGGTGGCTACATGGTATCTCCCTGATTCTGCCTTCTTTCCTTCTCTGTCTGCTTGGAATTTCCACCTTACTCTATTTTGCCCTGTCATAGGCCAAAGCAACTTTATTCATTAACCAATAGAAGCAACACATTTACAGAAGGACCTCCCACACTATACCTGCTTAGCATGCACTTGTGGGATCTTGAGTTCTAGCCCCACTACCTCAAAAAAAAAAGTTTCCTGAGTATTAAACAAGAGAAAGCTATGAACAAGATCCTGTGACTTTTGTTTTTTGAGATGTGGTTTCTCTGTGTAGCTCTGGCTGTCCTGGAATTCACTATCTAGACCAGGCTGGCCTCAAAGATCTGCCTGCCTCTGCTCCCCAGTGCTGGAATTAAAGGTGTGTGCCATCATTGCCCCGCTCAAGATCCCATGACTTTTAAAGACAGACATGGAAATTCAATGCTGTCTCTAGCTCACAGACAGTGTTTAGGGGCCATGTTCCCAAATGGAAAAGGTGTGGAACACTAAGAGCTCCCAAGCTTCTTTTTTATTCTCAGAAATTGACAATTAAACAACCTAGGCTAAAACTGAAATCTATATAGCTTATAATTTCTGAATATGCAACTTTGGATGAACACAGCTTGTTGCTAGGGTGATTTGATATAAAAGACATGCATATATAGTAGAGTCATCTAAATTGCATTCTATGATAGATTTCTAGTATGGAAGAGGGAATGAGGGTTTTAAGCTAATCACATTAGACCTAAAGTAAAATAAAAATTAATAAACTAAAATCAGAGATAAATTAACAGTAGTGACTCCCGTGTATTCACACCTTCTCTGCATCGGGAGTTAAACTAAGCATTCTGTCTGTTTCTTCACCCTTCATCCCCACACAAGCACAACATGGCTGGATTATCATTCTGCCTTTTTTCAAATGAGGAAAGACAGAGGTAACCGTTACATAAATAGTTAATGCCCACAAAATCCTCCCAGGAGCCTTAGGGGCTGTGCTCTGGTAGGCCCGCTGTATATTTCCCTACACTCAAGAAAGATGTTTCAAAAACAACAGGACCAGGCTTCTGCTGACAGACACATGTGCAGGCGTCTCAGCCAGTCTTCCCTCCCTAGACCTGATGAGAAAGGGGTATGTGACCCTGTTCAGTCTACTGAAATGCATGCTGCACCCATCGCTGTGTACGGGGCTGCAGCTGGTAATCCACTTAAACAGTCGTTGCAGTAAACACCAATAAAAATGCCCTAATTATGCCTGCCCTGAAAGCCCTTCATACAGCGGTTGCCCACGGTGGCCTTTCCTGACTGTACCTCTTTATTGCTTAGACCTGGAACTCTGAATCTTAAACTCAGTAAGGCGAAGCAGAACTGACCCTTCCCTCCAAGCCAGTGGTTCTCCATCCTCTGGGTTGCCCCCAATGCCATTTGCTTGGTCTCTTGCCTGCTATTTCCATTCTTGCGTGCATTTCCCAGCTAGGCTCTCTCCTCCCTCCACGTTTGCTTAGCTCCTCTTTGCCTTTGGCCTCCCAGTGGCTCCTGAATGAGGTGGGAAGCCTTCGGCCTACTCCTTTTAAATCTGTTTGCTAACTGCTGCCAGGTATGTGTTCCTCGGGTGCGCCTCAGCGATGGGACCTGAATTTAAAGCTTTTAAGTTTACTTGATACAGCCACGTTTCATCCTCTTCAGAGGGGCATCTTGCTTTGTTGAGCCTTCTAGGTACCACGCACCCCATTTCCCTTACCTACCTTGTCCCCTCCACTTTCATAGAGACCCTACACTCATGTATTCTGAGCACTGCCTCTTCCCAACATTTACACGTGCTTCTTCCTTCTGGCAGATTTAAATGTCAGAACAGCAGCCAGTCCCCTTCTGAAGTTCTTTAAATGCACGCACACAGCCTAGCATAAGGCCTCTGCCTCCCTGTGGGATTCCTGAGAGTAGAGTAACTCATTCTTCTTCCCCACCAGCACTACAGTCACCCATTGAGTATCAGCGGAAGGAAAGGGGCACAGCTGTGGTCCGCTCCCAGCCCCCAAGGGTCCCACAAGCCAGCCCCAGACCCTACTCGTCTGTCCCCGTGGGCTCCGAGAAGCCCCCCAAGGGTTCCAGCTACAACCCGCCTCTGCCACCCCTGAAGCTATCTACCTCCAACGGCAGTCCCGGGTTCGACTACCACCAGCCTGGGGACAAGTTTGAAGCTAGCAAGGTAAGCTGCAGCTTGTTACTCATACCCTCACCACCTCGAAGACCTCAGGGGTCACTTAAGGACACGGCCTATTTTCCTGTCGATTATCTTAGCAGGAGCAATCCATTAAGTATAATTGAACCTCATTTATTTTTCTTTCTTCCCATGTAATTAACTGAAACCAGTTTCCCCTGGCTGAGGCACTGTGTGTTAAAGGGCGGATAGCATCTAAATGTGGAGGATTCTTGTGACACTAGGAACCACAGCTCCTGTTTCCATATTAGAAAGAGATAGCCCATCTAACAGCGATGCGCACCCGCACCAACCGAAGGAAGCTCACCCTCCATTGGCTGATGTGGCGAGAGAAAGCTGATCGTTGATAAGCACCCGCGGAAGCTAGGCTCCATAGTCCATACTTCAAACACCACCGAGGGGCCTCCTACCACAGGCCTAGTCTGCGCAGTTGGCTTCATCCTAAACTGCAGCGGGAATAGGAAAGAAATGGGAAAATGCTGGTGTCTACTCCAAGCTCTGAGACATCACTTACTTTTCAACCATAGAGAATTTGCCCATCAGGCCTAAGTATTCTCCAGAACACCTTAGGTTTTAGGGATTGGAACCCCTGCCTTTCTTACTTACATGGTCCGATTTCATAGACGCCGTTCTTTTCCCAAATCACTAGTTGATGCCGATTTTGTTCAAATGCATTGTTGATGTGTAAGTTCAGCCCTGTAACGCAGTCACGCCCCCACCTAATTCATCATATCACCTGAAATAATTTTCTGCCCTAGAAAAACCCTGCCCGTGTGAATCAGTTGAAGTCACTTTGGCATTTTGTCAGCCCTATGGAAGATTTTCTGGCTCTCACCATGCCCTAGGAGGCAGCCTGGCCTCCTGGGGAGTTACAGGTCTGTCTAGACACAGCCGCCCGGGTATAGACTCGCATGAAGATGTCACATGGGCAGCACCTCCCGTATTAATCCGTACAGTGGCGGGGAGATGTCAGGATTCCCGTTTCACAGGATAGCCCAGGGCCTTACCTTTGCATTGGACGTAGCTCCATTCTTACTCCTGTGTCAGAGAGGGCCAGGATGAGGAGCACAGGCAAGCGATGCTTCTTCAAAGGATAAAGAGAGCTGGGCACGGTAATGCATGCCTGTGATTCCAGCACTTGGGGAGGCTGAGGTGCAAGGATTACGAGTCCAAGGTCCTGGATTACGTGTCAAATGAGGTCTCCAAAAAGAGGGGGAATATGTAGCATTCCAGGGTCCTTGTTCTTTCTATAGAGAGGGATTGTGACCCCTGACCTGACCTTTGCCCTGACCTCACTCTGCCCAAGTGCTTACTCGTCCCTGTGCTGATAACAGGTTCTTCCTGCCATCAGCAAGAGGATGCCATCAGGAAGGCTGCATGCTAGGAAGGAGCTTCCAGGTTGAATGTGCGTCTGTAGCTTTCTCCGGGCATCATCCGAAGCCGTTCGCTTGAGTTATAATACTGTATTGCTGTCAAAAGGGCTTTCAGAGCATGCTGACGAAAACGGCCTCACTCAGGAGCGTTTTGCTTGCTCTGTATCCTGCCAGCGGGCCATCTGGCCTCTAGCCTTGCCGAAGGGTGCAGAACAAGCCCGTGTGAACCATCCTCCTTGTCTTTGTATCCCTTCTGCCCCTGTCTCCTAGCAAAACGACCTGGGAGGCTGCAACGGGACCTCATCCATGGCTGTAATCAAAGATTACTATGCCCTGAAAGAGAACGAAATCTGTGTGAGCCAAGGTGAGGTGGTCCAGGTCCTCGCCGTCAACCAGCAGAACATGTGCCTGGTGTACCAGCCTGCCAGCGACCATTCCCCGGCAGCGGAAGGCTGGGTCCCGGGCAGCATCCTGGCACCCCTCACCAAAGCCACAGCAGTGGCAGAAAATAGTGACGGGAACATCAAGTAAGTGCCTCCGTGGCTTCCCGGGAGAGAAGCATGTGGATTTAAAAAAAATCAAAATAGAAAAAACATAAAATGCAAACACAGTAGGGAACCACTGCTGCTTGTCATGACATCAGTGGGGTCAGGGTGAGAGGAATACAATAGACCTGCTGCTGGCTCGGGGTGTCTGGATCGCTCTGGGGTCACGGTGGTGGTGGTAATGGTGGTGACGGTGAATTTTCTTTCCCTTTTGTTTATAATTTTCTGTTCATTTTTCCCCTTCTTTTTCCCCCCACTCGTTAAGAAAAGAACCCTACTGAAACCCTAGGTGACAAAAGACATGCCTTCCGTTGCTACATTTGACCCACCACGGGACTCACTGGACTGGACTTCTATTTATATTGTATGAAGTTATGGATATATATATATTTTTTTGATTGATACCCAAAAACGACCTTAGCACAAATGCCAGGCCTGGACAGGCCAGAGCCTGCTGCTTCTCCCAAAAGAAAGGGGATTTTTTTTTTTTTTTTTGGTTGTCCATGGCAATTCCTCTGTACAGATTGTAACTTTTTATTTTTATTTCTCTCCTCCCCTGTCACTTTAATATATGTTCATGGTAATTTGTAAGATATTTCTTTTCCTTATTTTGATTGCAAAAACCCTTCTGAACACATTCCTGTATAAAGCATTTTGCACTATTTAAAGAAACCCGTATGGATAAAGTCAGGTTGTGCAATATAACGAGGAGCCACAATGTTCATCATTGTACCTGTAATGTAACTAAGAATTTTAAATGTACTATTTTAAATATGTAAAATAAATTTTCACCATGAGCATGTTTTAATGAGGTTAAAGACTAGTTGACCCTTTTTCCCCCCATCTCATTATTCTCAGACTTTTGAGTGTGAAAATGATTTTTTTTCCTTCCTTTCCTTTGTTTTATGGGTTGGTTGACTGTATTGGCAGTTTTTCCCTGTATAAAAAGTGCCTTTGTTGCTAAACCTTGGACCCTGCCCTTTCCTCTAAATCATCCCCCTCTGGATTTTCTCTTGACTTCAGAGAAGAGGAACAATACAAAGTCCGTGCGATCGGAGGGTTCCCAGCAACAGGGTGACCTTGAGGTACTGCTGTCCTTGGGTGACTAGTGTAGGCGGTGTTAGCTTTCCCCACAGCTTCACACTCACCCGTGGGAGGGTCCAAGGATTTTCCATGAGGTGACAGAGCAGCAGCACCAGCAGAACTGCTCTGCTTTGGCCCTTCTCTGTCAGGAAACCTAAGCCACTGATGTCACCTGGCCTCTCCAGGTGACCACAGAAGCCAGAAGTGGCCCCTCCGTGAAATCAGCCCAGCCCATTTTAGTGTAGAGATGTGCATTTCGGAAACCCTGGAGGGAAAGGAAACAGAGCCCTGACGTGGCAGAATCTCACAGAGGTACCTCTTTTAAAGGGCAGTGCTCTCGTTACCCAGACCCTGAGTCCACCTTCCTCCTCACCTTTGGATGTCTGGGTCACAGGATGAAGGGGCAAAGAGAATAGATAGGTGCACCCACTAGCCATTGGGTTTCTTGCCAAGGGTTGGTGGCACTGGAGGTGAGTGTTTCTCTGCAAAGACCACTTGCTCCCCCTTCCCTGGGCCTGCATGACTACAGGGACCAGAACTGGTGATGGTGCCCAGGATAAATGTCACAGACTATGTCCACATCAGTCACTGGGCTTGTGGCCAAGAGATGGAAGCTCCCCAGACCATGGTGACGTGTTCTTCTGGGAAGAAGAATTTGAAATTGAACCCCTCCTGCCACTTGCGCTCCTCAGTACACTATTTTTAACATTTATTTCTCACCAAGCACACTGAGGAGCCCAGAGGTGGCAATAAGCAGGCATAAACCCCACCTGCGCACAAAAATATTATCCCTCCTGCCCTGGAATCCTTTCCAGCAGGGACGTCCTTGATAATTCTGGGGAGCTAGGGACGTGGATTTGGGAATAAAAGACAAGAGACTAAAGTCTGCACTCTAAGAGTGGTGTCCTCTAGAGCCTCGTCCGTGTCTGATTCACTGGGGTAGAGGATTTGGAGCCTGATGCTCTGGGAAGTCCTGGAGGGCTTCTTTCTGGTCAAGGCCGTGAGATGAGCCCTGGCCTTCGGGAGGACCCCACTTCCCACAACATGCAAGAACACAATTGCGGTTGCATTTTCCCTCTTCAGGTTAATTGCTGAGGCGGTATGTTAGGTGGCAAATGTTTCCAGAGCACCTACATTGGGTCCCTTAGGCTCCTGGTTGGCCCTGGAGTACCATGGAGGAGGGGCTGGCTATTATAGTTTGAAGTATTTTTCTCCTAAATCTCACCCACCTCTCCCTTCATGAAGGTTTTCTCCCTCAAGCCCTGTCTGCAGAGACCCATATTTAACCAGGAAACACTGAAGGGGGAACACGGGACCCAGTCCGTGTAAGAACTAACTTCATGCAAACCCTGTAAGCATGAAATGCAGCTGCTGCTCGGGTCCCTGATGCTGCTTAGGTCTTGGCCTTTGCTGTCCTCAACTATGACAGATGTGGGATTCCAGGGCTCTGCTCTGAGCCTGTCCTCTGTAGCTGTGACCCCAAATCAGGACGATGTGAAAGAGCATTGCTACTGTCACCTCGCTGGGAGCACACACTGGGCCTTGTTCCAGCAGGGAAACTCTGACACCTTTTAGTGGCTGACAGAGCCCTGAAGTCACAAGCACTGAGTAACATGGAGGGCACAGGTTGAAACCTTGCCCTGAAGTATCCAGAGGTGGAAGGCAACTTCCTCAGAAACCCTGGTGGTTCCCCAGTGCTTGATGCTACCACGCCCCAGACACAAGTAACAACATGGGAACCTCAAAATCATTCTGTTGGGTCTTATTTACATATGAGGTATTATGGCTTGTTTTTACAGAATGAAATATATTTTCTTTATCTTTCCTATTCTATACCCATTCCATCCTTCCCTATCCACTATGCCCTTGTCAAAACACCACCCCAATCCTTGAAGTCTTCATTGGATGATCAAAAATCTCCAAGTGTGGTGACCCGGTACCCATTTTCTCCAAATGCTGCACTTTACCTGGTACGCCTTTCAGGAAGGGTCAGAGTTATCCTCACCTCCAGCTGGAGGTGATGTCAGCCCCAGCCACCACATTAGCTGGCACGGAAGGTCCAGGGCCCAAAGCTGGCAGGGGCTTCACTGGAGCATCTCATCTGATAGACAATGGTGGTGAGCCCGCCCACCACCTCACTCTGCCCCATCCTGCCATTTTGATTGGTGCATTTTTTGGTATAACAGGAAGTCATGTTCATGGCATACTCTACGCATGAGAAAGCGGGCAGAAGTGGAGAACACGGGTAAAAATGAAGCCACAGGGCCTCGTAAACCCAAGGATATTCTGGGCAACAGAGTCTCTGTTAAAGTGAGTAGGTATTCCGGACCGGGGTCCCTCTCATCTATTCCTTCCCTGAGGCATTATCACAGGCAGTTTGGGTGGGCGGAGACTGGTTACTTATTTATCTACTGCCCAGTGTGGGGACCAATGGGGAAGTAGTTTAGCAGGATTTTGCATGCAAGATCAATTTGTTCTTTATTTTTTTATTTCTCCTGGCACCTTCAATTCAAGTAAGTACCTCTCGTTTCCTTTCCTTTTGTGATTAAGCAGATGTTTTACTGCAAAATCATCTTGCATTCTTTTCTTAGAAATGCAAGATGCTTGGCTCCTACTAAACATCTCGAAGCTACCAGTAGCCTAGGATTGGGAACACGTTCAGGTTACAGGGTCATCCTCCAAACCCCTGATCTTGTGAAGGCAGAGGTTTGGCACTTAAGGCTGTCATGTCCTTAGTAAAGTTTCATTTCTTTTCCCCAGCATCATCTCTAAGCAATGTCCTTATATTCCCGCTGTGTGTGGAAAGAATAGGGAGGCACACTGGTGAAGTCCTAGTTGGTTTGTAAATTATCTGTTACTTTGAACTCACCAACCATGAGTGTGGCAGAGGGGTTTCTCCCATCTGGAAGCAACGTGGATGTGCTCTCCCTGTTTAAGGTGACCCCTCTGAAATGCTTTGCCTGGGGAAAATCACACACTGATTATGTCCTAAGCGCTTTGCCTTCCCAAGGATAGAGCTACCAAGCCTATTCTTTCCCAGCCTTTTGGGGAAAAGAAAGTGGGAAGCCCGGCTTCGCGGGAGAGGCCAGTTTCATTCCAGCACTCGGGCTTCATTCGACACTCCCATTGCTCCTCCCGGTGTGATAAGAGGTGTCCACAGTCCCCGCAAAAGCATGCCGCCGCTGCCGTGACGACCCACCCTCCACCTGAAAAGCCCCCGGTTGTTTCTCTGCCCTGTTTCCCATGTCCATGTTTCTCTGACGTTCTCCTCTCTCCAGCCAGGCACCTGTGTTCTAACTGTGTTCTCTTTCTTCCCCTTCTCCATGCTGCCAACCCAGGAGACGAACAGTTCCGAGGAGTCTGAGTGTGATGATCTTGACCCTAATACTAGTATGGAGGTAGAAGCAGCTATGTTGTCCTATTTCCTACGATGATTGCCTTTTCCCGTGTGCTCTGTGACAGTGACCTTGCTAGAGTCCAGGATGCTCGTGCTTCTGTAGTGTTTAGGGGAGTTTCAGGGTGTCCCATCTAGACTAAAGCAAAACAAAAGCTAAATTCGCCTCGATTTCGGAAGGAAACTCTACTTTGGTATCTTTTTAAAAACAAAACCTTGTGTTTCTCTCAAATGCTTCCTTAATACTTTGGAAAGCTTTGGCTTTATGTAGAAAATACCCGGCTTTATTATTTGAAACATAGAACGCGTTTTTCCATAGAAAACGGCCATAATTGGCATTTGGTTCACAGCTGAAGGATAAGAGCCACTGGATGGTTTTGTTTTGTTTTGTGTTTTTTTGTTTTGTTTTTCTTCTTATAGTTTCCTCTATTTTCTTGCCTCTTCCCCTGTCCCCTTTTCTCTTCATCTTGATCTTCTGGGCTCTAGTCCTTCAGTGCTTGAGGTTTTTCTGGGTGACCTGGCTCCTCTTTACTATGTGCACCTGGTTAAGAACAAAAGCAAGAAAGGATTAACTCTAGGGCTTCCTTTGCGCACACCCAGGGCCCCAGGGCCAGTGGCTATGGCTTCCAAGTGAAGAACCCCACATAGCACCCTCTCTCCTGGAGTCTTGGTTTAGAGACAGGAAGGCAGTAGGAGCACATGGAAGACCTTTCCCATGCCCCAGGTTTGAATGTATATGGGAGTTGGCAGCACCCTGCCATCTTGAACCTCTATTGCCAAGTCTCTTTATGCGCACAAACCCTGCAGAATCAGCAAGCATGAGCTAGCTTGCTTGCCATTTAGACTTTCAGAGTAGATTGAAACGTCTTTCTCAAAAAGACATTTTAGAATGTCATTTACATGGGATCTATGTCCCCTCCCTAGCAATAGATTGAAAATTACAGATTTCCTCTAATGCAAAATAATTTCTAAATGTGTTTTTGACAATTTCATAAATGTATATAATGTATTTTTATCATCGTTACCCCCCATTACTCCAAACCCTACCTTCCCAGTAATTCGCCTTCCCATGTTTATGGTTTTTGTTTTATTCTTAAGTGCCCACTGAGTTAAGCTAGGGTTCCTCGGACGAGCATGAGTGTGTTATTTACTGGAGCATGGGCACCCTGCCTACCAGTGACTGTACCACTGAAGAAAAAGGACAACCCCACTCCCACTACCCCCAGCAATGACAATAACTCCTCAGGGGTAGGGCCTTATGTGTCATCCCCCCCCCCTTCCTGATATAATGTCGTCAGGTCCAGTCTTGTGCAGATAACCATAGCAACGGCCATATCAAGTCCTCTGCCTCCTCCAGATCTTACAAGCGTGGCTACACACATGAATATTTAGAAGACACTGTGA